>NW_024581757.1:0-162443 GCF_017639235.1 Corvus kubaryi
TGCCCCAGCACGGGCTGGGCCGAGGCAGAAAGGAGGCAGGGAAAGAGTTTCAGCGCCACCGATAAAAAGGAGTGAAAAATGCGGCCACGCTATGCAGTGTGGAGACAGAATAAACCAGAGCAAACTGGCCTTAAACATCCATTGGCAGGGAAGGGGCTTCCTGGCGCCCGGGGAGGAGCTGTGTGACGAAAGGGGACTGTGAAATATCACAGAATGGCTTGGATTGGAAGGAACCTTAAAGATCTTCTCGTTCCAAACTCCTGCCCTGGGCAGGAACACTTTCCACCAGACCAGGTTGCTCAGAGCCCCCATCCAACCTGGCCTTGAACTCTTCCAGGGATGGGACATCCAAAGCTTCTCTGGGCACCCTGTGCCAGGGCCTCACCATCCTCACAGGGAAGAATTTCTTCCTAATACCCAATCTAAACCCATGGATGTGTAGAAGGGGAAAGGTGAAATCTCAGCAGGATGCCTGTCAATCACATAGAAGCCTTCAGAACAGTGTTTGAAAATTAAGGTCATTTAATGATAATGTAAAATGAGATAAAGTTTACTACAAAGTATATAGGATGGGGATTTGCAGTAGAACAGGAAGATGGGTATAATCTGAACACAGAGATAAAATCGGGCAGTTTGACAAGTTATTAGAGAGATGAGAAGGGTAATTGAAAGCATAAAATGGTATTCCATGTGAATTTTAAATGTCTTACATCTGTCAGTCTTTACCCAACCCTTACAGAGCTTGCCACATTTAAAACAAAAATCATGAAGCTGTGGTAGTTTAGTTTTAAAACAAAGTACAAAACACAGAACCACAACTCAGTCCAGAAAAACATTGCGCCTTCTGCACATGAGGAAGAACATCACCAATTCAAGTTACAGCAGGCATATCTGGCATGTCCACAGAGATCCTGGATTCCAGGAGAAGTTAACTGCGTAGGATTAAAATCTGGAGAAGGTGCTCCTAAAACCTCCATTTGCATAGCTGGAGGTGGCTCCCAGCCCATCAACAGATGTAGTTGTGAGCAGCAACAAGAACAAGCTGCGGTGTAGCAGCATCAAAATAGAGAGCCACAGCACTGAAGCAGCAACAGGGGGTTGGAGAAGAGGGACCCTACACTGGATTAATCTTTGAAAACAAACCAATAACATATTTAGCCTGCAGAGCTTATGCAGAGGAGCATAAGCAAATTTTGGAAATCAACAACAATCAAAAAGTGATGATAGTTCCTCAGATTTCTAGAAGGCAGCCTCAGCTAGAAAGTGGAAATGCTAAGAATGCTTTAAAAAAATGCAGAGGGGAAAAAAGACAAGAACAGCTGCAATGCTGCTTCTCATCTGTGCAAGATGTGTACTGCAGGTCTTCTAACTCCACCAAAACAGGCACCAAACCCTGAGCCTCTGCACCCTGTTCTGCCTTTCCTCCTGGTAACAGTGTGTGCTGTGCTTTGCTCTCCACTGAGGAAGGTGTGGGGCTCCCGGGTGGGTGTAGCAGTCGCTGGTCTATTCAAACACGAAGTGTGACGTTTCGAAAACAACCCACCCTTTGATTCAGTCCAGAAACGGCAGTAGCTGAAATAATTCCTATGTCTCTGTTACTCACTGACGCCCTTCTGCAGTTCTGTGCTGTAGCAGGGGACAGAATCAGAGAGGTATTGAGTCATGAGAGACCAAAAATGTATGAGGGACTTAGTTAAGACACCTTTCACAAACGATGGATATGAGATAAAGGGGAGAAAAGTTATAACAAAGAACTCTATGTACCCTAATGTAAATTGTCCTGATCGGCTCCGCGGTGTGCTCAAGGCAATCAGTGTCTTTTTTTCCCCCAAGTCTCTCTGGGTTCCTTGAGGTGGTGTGTGCACGCAAAGGCTCCTTGTGTTTGGCACCGATTCCACCTCCCACTTCCCCCTCTCCTAAGCAGGGCGGTAGAGACGCCAGCTCATTAGGTAATTTGTGTATTCAGAGGGGGTCAGGGAAGGAAACCTCAGGACGTTTCTGTTGCGTAATGGAAATCACTTGGCATTTAAGCAAGCGCGCAGTACCAAAGGGGTCACTAGTGCAGCAGACAGTCATCAAAGAAAATCTCTGTGATAATCTCTTGGTGTCCTGCTCTCAGGTTTTCAAACACACAAAATTCTGTGTCCAGGCTCGGCCCTTGAGTGCTGTAATAAAGTCCTAATCAAGTGCAAGCAGCAATGATTATTGCTCACTGAGCTTTCTCTGTACAAACCCACACAGCTTACCGAAACTAGATTTCCTATTTCTCCGAGGTTTTTTGACGTTTCAAACCTCTTGAAAGAGGAGATCTGTCAGAGAACAGGTGATTCTACAACTTGCAAAAGCATCTAAATCATTTACATTTGAATTGCCTGATAAAAGCTCAAAGGAGGAGATTCCTGTTAGGAAATCATTTGGAGAAGAAACACATCGTTCACTTGGGCTTTGCTGATGGATGTTACTCTGTCGTTCACACAAAGGGTTTCCGATATGCTCAGTCTAGCTTGGAATGATCACCTTACAACGATGCTGTAAAACTCAGACATTTGTGTTGAGGAATCAACCAAGTACAAAATAATAAAATTTTTTAAAAGCCAGTAGATAAACAAGGATGCTGTTCACAGGCAAAGATTCCAAGCCGGACCATTAGTGCAAAAACAACTTGTAGACACAGCAGAGCAGGGAGAAGAAATTAAGATTTTATTCTCTTACCTCAGGAACACCAGGGTGCAGGGCATTCACACTGACAGCAGGATCAGTAACAAGTACACTCCAAAGAAGTAGTTTCTTCTTTTCTTGATTCACAACAATTTGGCTGTTTTGTGGGGTTTTCTTGAGGGTCACTTAGGTGAGATCACCAGAAGATCTTATATGTGTAAGGCAGGTTTGTTGAGGTTTTGATCAGCATTATATTATACCTATACTATGATATACAGTATGCAAGCAAAACACTTCAAAACAGCAAAAAAGGCCTAGAAAGAGAGAAGAAAAATTAAATAGGCCTGAGGCACAGGAAAGGTGACATCCAGTCTTACACTTGCTAGGATACCTGGGGAGATTCTGTAAAGCCAAGCATCTGGTCACTGAGCTCCCTTCTCCAACCCCTGCCTCCCCACGTATGTCTAAAGCAGTGCAGGAAATTCCTGCTGCCTGCACCTCATGACTCACCTTGCTCAGAATTCTGCCTGCTCAGCAGCCTCTGGAAACTGCACCCTTCCCTTCTTTCTGCCCCACCCTTCCCCATCCAAATTCAAGGTCTGAAGGAAGAGGCTACGATCTCTCATTGCTTCAAGTGAGCAGCCAGCGCTGGGTTCTCACCCTTCCCTTCAGACTGCGCTGAAATTGCCTCATGATGCAATTCTGACCCCACCCTCTCCTGCAGCACCCAGTTGATTCTCCCTTTAAACTCAGCTTCCATGCTCTTTTCTTTTTAAAGCTGCCTTTAATCTTTGCCTGTGCTGTCTGCTTAGAAGCCATGACTGTGAGAAGCTACAAGCCATGCTTAGGTTGGGCCAACCAGAAGAAGGCTGCAGGGAATGCATGTTGGGAAAGGGTCCCTCTTCTCTCCCCTGAGTGTTGAGCCCTCTCTGGGGTTGTAACTGGCTTTGCAAAACGCTTTGCAGCAAAAGGAATTCTTGATACTGCTTGGGACCTTCTTCCCCCTCTGCCCTGCCCCTGCTTTGTGTCACGCTGATCTGCTGCCTCTTCTCTAGTGCCAGCACAGCTGTCCCTGAAATTCCTGCCATGAGCTAGACCAGGGAACTGCTTTTAGTGGTAACTAGGAGGAAAAAAAAAATAAAATGGCATTCTGTTCCTGTTAGGTCATGAAACTTCAGAGAGCTCCAGCCAGCTCAGTCAGATGTAACACTCTGGGGGACGGGGAAGAGAGGAACAGAAAAATTAACAACTTGCTAAGGTGACACAAAGGACCAGGAGTTACTTCAGCAGTGGAAAACCCCATTCTATCATTCTGGATCTCATCCAAAAGCACATCCTAACATTAATTTTATTTGCATTTGTGGTAAACTCGTGCCAGCCCAGTGGAGATGAGGGCATCTCTGCTTTAAGCCATCTATAAACACAGTGTTCCCATGTTCCATAGATATTCTGATGTAATTGAAAGGAATCATGTACCTTACAAGTAGGTGAAGCCTCTAAAACGCACGCTAATTGATGCTCAATTTGTTGTCAAATTATATTGAAGGAAAACAGGAAATGCAAAATAATAAAGCGTGAAAATTTCTTGTAAGTGAAAGATAAAAAGCTGTGAGTTCAAGGCATTAGGAGGCCTTGTAATATGGTTCATTGGTGTGCTCTACAGGTTGCTGCAAAAACTGAAATATAAGCACAGAATTTCAAGTAGGTACTGTTCAGCTGTGAAAATCTATTAGTTATAGATACCACTGAGAATGAACTCAGAATTTGCTTCAGAAACAAAATCTACTTGCAGTACTTTTGCACTGGTAGAGCTGAATATTAATCCTGTCACCCCATGTCTCTCAATTTTTGTGGCTTACAGGAACTTGCATAAATGTATGCTAAAACTGCATTGTGCTTTTCTTTGAAACTATTGGGAAAGTTTTTCAAATGCCACATTGGAAAATTTAAATAACTGATGCAATAGATCATATGAATAGGTAAAACAGTAATATATGGAGGACTGTACAAGCAAATAGAGCATCTTTTCTCTGTCATCAGTATTGTCAATATTTTTATCTATGACTAAAAAACCTACATACATTGTCAGAAATACTTTCTTTTCCTCCCAAAGTATCCTAAATCTCCTTGTGTACACTTTCTTTTTGGCACAGTTTGCTCTTTTTCAGTAAAACGCAGCCAAAATTCCTAAGTTTCAGAAGAATCAACATCCTTAAATGCTGTAATTTAGATTCATTTTAGGCAGAGATAATTAAAATATTTGCTTCCAGATTATAGAGTCTTTACTTGCTGTTAATTTGGGGAATTGGTTTTTTCAACATTCTTATGCAAAACAGAGCTGGATTCCAGCTTTAAATGAAGGTGTGTGCCTGAGTACATGTAGAGGGCTGTCACCAGTATGTCCTTTAATTTTCTGCAGGTCACTTGCTGCAGAACCTCACAGTAAAACCAGGGGAAGTCAACCCAGCTGAGGGGGCCATTATGCACAAGCCCACTAGGAAATAAATCCCTTTTTTTCCACTAAAAATATAGATGTGAAGTCAGGAGCAGAGGCCTTTTTGCACACATGGAAATTCTTTTCAAAAACCATAAAAGTAATCAAGATCTTGCATGTTGAAAAACTGGTGTGTAACCATTACAACCAATCAGAAATGCATAATTAATTGAATGCTAATTAAATACAAATCACAGCTTGGAAAGAATACAAGTTTACAGCAGCTTTTCCACATTCTAGGATTACTTTAAAAATCCCCTTCTTCAACTTCTGGTAACTCCCCTTCTTCAACTTGTGGTCGTAAGTACAATATGGGTTTTCCATAGAACAGTTTTAGATTTCTTTAAATGAATGTTTCATAAAATTTAAATGAAAATCCCCTTGCAGAAATCTAGTTATAAAGTTTGTGTGCTTTTTTTTTTTTTCTCTTTTCTTGAAAGAATCTCCTGTCTTTCCAAGATCAAGCTCTTGTGAACACATGTCCTTCCAACCACAGTTCTCAGCTTCCCAGAGCATGCTGTGGTGGGCCCAGCAAGGGGCCCTGAAGATCATTAAGGGAGTGGAGCTTGTCAGACGAGGAGAGGCTGAGATAGCTGGGACTGTTCAGCCCCAAAAAGTGAAGGCTCAGGGGGATCTCATCAAGGTGTAAATATCTGAGAGGGGAAGTAAAGAAAATGGAGCCAGACTTAGTGGTATCTGGTAAGAGCAAGAGTCAATGGTCACAAACTGAGATGCAGAAAATTAATCCTATTTAAACATAAGAAGAAACCTTTTCACTTTCAAGCAGTGGAAAAGGTTGCCCAGAGAGGTTGTGGCATTGCTGTTCATGAAGATATTCAAACCACACCTGGACATGGTCCTGAGCAGCCTGTTCCTGCTGTTGCTGCTTGGAGCAGGGGGCTTGGACTCCGTGATGTCCTGAGGTGCCTTCCAACCTTAACTTTCTGTGATTCTGGAAAACTGAGATATTCCCATGTTACACAGAGACACAGGCACTGCTAAATCTGCAAAGCCAGTAAGTATTTTTCTGGGTTCCCAAATATCACCATACACCCTGGCTTTGCCCCAGCCTGACGTGGGGATGAAAATCATATTCACACCACTCCTGCCTCGCACCAGGCTTTGTAAAGATAGGAAGGGAGTCCTGGTTGGGAGCCCCAGCAGCTGAGTTGAGCTGCCCTGAGTCCCTGCAGGCAGGTTTGGATGCAGCCTGAAAGACTGATGGCTCCATTCAGAATTCCCACAATAGCCCGGATGACAAATGTAGGGTCCTGCTACTTCCCCTGAGATTAGAAATGACAAGCGAGTAAGATTACATGTTTTCCATGATTGCCAGATCTTGGCATGCTAGAGACTTAAGGGAGAGAGGTTATCCTTAAGAGAGGCATTTATCACACGCTCCGGCCAGCCTGGGGCAAGATACTGTCTTGGAGGTGTCAAAGTCCAGATTTCCCAAAAACTTAACAGCTGGACAATTCATCTTCTCTCCCCACTGCTCTGCTTATGTTACAAGAAAAATTGAGGTCATGGAAGTTTATCAAACAGCTAGAGAGATACAGAATTAGTTTATTTAAATAGAATTTAATATTTGGTAGGCTTGAGCACAAGCAAACACACAAATTTCAGAAAAGTTCAGATTTGCATCCAAAGACTTGAATTGCCGTTATTAGGGCATTCACTGAACAGCAGAAGTCACACTCAAATTAATAAAAACTAATTTAACAATTACAAAACCAGCAGGATGACTTCATTGTCATTTGCCACTAATGACAAATGTTTATTACAGATAGTGTATTTGTCTTCTGAGCTATTAAAACACCGTTTCTATTCATAGCTCCTCAAACCTTTCCTGTAAGATGAAGGATCCATCTCGTTCATGGAAAATAAGCCAAGCTTGTAGAAGTACAGCACCCCTCCCTATTCTCAATCAATCAAATCTGAGGGAGAGAGGGAGACTGATGAGAACAACCTACTTTTCTGTGCGTGGCATTCACTGAATGTGAAAAGGGGTTTCAGCAGGACCGAGAAAGTAGCTGTTGTCATGACAGCACTGGGAAGCCCAGGGACTGAAAAGATCTTCATCAGCTCACTGCAGCAATTCTGTGCCAAAGGAACTGTGCTGCCTGTCTGCATGCTGACAACAGAGCCAGGGGAATGCCTGCTTGTCAAACCTCTGTGGTTTTACGCTGCAAACTTCCCCACTCTTGGCCTCTGAAGCTGGAATATAGTTGCAATCTGGCAAAAATGGATCTCTCCTGCCCCCCTCCTCCCCCTTCAGTACTCCCCACACCTTCTGTTTCTCTCTCTGGTGTAATAAGGGCAGCACCCAGCCTTCTTGCACTCCCTTTTGCCACAAAAATGCCATGCTGAAGGCAGTAGTAACCTGTAAAAAACCCTAATCAAATACCAGCACATTCTGCAGTCCAACTCCATCGATGTAATGACTGCCACTCCTGTATCCTCAGTGTGAGAGACCAGCATGTCTGTGTGCTCTGGTGTTTGCCTGGC
The DNA here is from genome assembly GCF_017639235.1 of Corvus kubaryi. Classification (NCBI taxonomy): domain Eukaryota; kingdom Metazoa; phylum Chordata; class Aves; order Passeriformes; family Corvidae; genus Corvus; species Corvus kubaryi. The sequence continues at coordinate 7,661 of NW_024581757.1, forward strand.
AGCTCCGGGGCAAGAGGCTGAGGACTTCTGTGGCAGGATCTGCTCCTTGGGGTCATACCCTTGGCAAGGATAGAATGTTACCTGGTCAGCTGTGGCCACTCCAACCCAAGTAAATGCATTGTCTTTCACACTGAGTTAGGCAGCCTGCTGTCTGTGCCAACTGTGCCCCCCTGTAATCACCACAAGCACCAGTGTTGGGAGAACTACGAGACTCTTCCATTCCCAGTGAAGTTTTGTTTTACAGAAATGACTAAAAAATGGTTGCTGCATAGGTGAGATCCTCATAATTTAGACAAGGAAAGAGAAAGTAAGGTCTTTTTGGCTGTGCACATATTGATTGAGTTCTGATGCTGTTTATTTGAAGCAGTGGGAAATGAGAACATTTGGAAACTTGCATTATGCCCCCACTGGTTATCACTGATGGAATGAAAACTGAGATTGAGTGCCTTACACCCAATCTTGCAACAGCCACCTCTATTGCAAACTAAATGACCAGATGTGTGCTCTCAGATGAGTTTTACAAGCTTTGTCTGAAACTTTGGCATCTCTGGTATTGATTGCAAAAATCACATTGACCTCAGTGGGGCCAGACTATCAAACTCAGCCTGAGATCTGGGGAACTGAGGAATTTTGAGGAACTCACAGCAAATCCTGATACCCTGATATTATTGATGGCTGCTAGGAGGTGGGGACTTGGCCCCCACCACACAGGAGAGCCTAAGTTGCACTGTGACCCCTCCATCATTCAGAATTTCAGTAGTTCAGAGGTTCACTCTCTCAGGAAGCCTGGACTACGTGGCAGAATTGGGAGATGTAGATCCTAAATTAGCTCAATGCCCTCATGATGTGCCCTATGGATGCACTGCGTGTCTTCTAATAGGCAAAGCAGCAATTCCCCTCTTCTGAATTCTATTCCCAGCTCAGTTGCTCCCAGATTCTCCAGACAACTGACTGCACAGGGGTGGCCAAAGCATTTTAGCATGTTGTTATGCAGCAATTTATGCATGGTTAGGATATGCATGAGAGTCTCTTTCCCAGGACTGCTCTGAGGTGTAGTTGTTTGTCTTTAAAGCTTCCAGTGAAAGCTGCTGTTAAACCCACACATGGAGTGTTCTCAACAGGGATGGGCCTAACTTTCAATGACATGATGCTTTTGAGTCTAGCCAGTCTTTTAAAACTGCTTTTTGTTCAGTCAAAGTGAACATTATGCACTTAATGATTTTTGCCTAGTGACACATGCAACCTGTGTTCACGAAACAAATACTGCCCAGTACTTTTTCTAGGCAGATCAGTGCCCCAAAACAACATAATACAGAAGTTATAGTAGGAAAAGGAGCACTATATATTCTTAGCAAGCTGTTGCTATAGAGGCCTCCTGTCAGGAGCAGTTTGGCTTTATATTGCATTTAACTGGATAATTTATCAGAACCATCATCTTTGCAGTTGCATTTCTGTCTGGGTTTGGCAACGCTAAGTATTTGTTTCATCTCAGTGAAAAGTGGATTTGGCTATTTAAAGCCTGGAAAACATAGGAAACTCTTTAGGGCAAGGCAAAAAAGAGCTGATTTTACATGTGGTGAATCTTACAATCCATGCCTACATGTCTTCACATAAAACTGGGGACTCTTAAATTGAGGAAACTATTTGATTTAGGTTGTGCTAGTGCATAAGAGGTACAACAAAGAGAGATGTATTATAGAAGTGTAACTCAGGCACTAAAAGCATTAAGGTATCAGCTCTGTAGAGAGCAATGACCTACTTCTGCCTTGTTTCTTCCAAGGAAAATCCTTTGGCACCACTTCAGGCCATGGTTTCTGTTCTCCCTGCTATCTTGAGCACCTGATCTTACACAAAAGTGCCTCAGACATGTTCACATCCCCGTTTCTCAAGCCCAAGTTTCATGTAGAGAGGAAGCAAAGCAGCCAATTAAAAATGGGACTTTACAGAAAAGAAATTTACATTCTCCTCACCATCCTCAAGAAAACATAAATTAAGTGCTGGACCAATGTCCATGAACCACTTGTATTTCAGATTTTTTATAACAGTACAATTTTGGAGGTCTTTTGCATATTAATACAGTCAGATTTTGGGACTTTCTTATATTGCAGTAAGTGGTCTCAGTCCCCCACCTGCACTGTACTATGGTAACTTATTTTGGCATATTGCATGCATATTCATTTCCATGACATGCAACATATTCTCATCAGCTCATGTTCTATAACTCAGTTTATATCATGCTTAACAAAGTATGACAAAATAAATGCTGGTTTAAAAGCCATATAAATATTGAAACACAAAGCATTCGAAAGTTACTCCCCTCCTCCCTTGTCTAATTATACTATTAATAAGCAACATGCAGAATTTCATCTGAGATGTAGGAACCACAAGAGATCAGATTCTTGCACAAATTCTCTCCTGTATCATAATGTTTGCAGTGTGAGTGTGTTTAACTTTAAATCATGCAATCTGTCCACCTGAAATCAAAAGGGCTGTTTCCATCTGGGCCCAGATCTGTTGCATCAACACAAATTCTGCTGCCCTGGTTATGCCCAGCTGCAGGTTAGGCCAAGAACACATTTTCTCTGTTTTGCAGTAATTTGTCTTGTAGTCCCAGTGTAATATGATTGTCCCCTTTTTATCTTTAATCGTTGCTGCGCACCATTAAGCAGCAATACCACGACACTTAAAAGTCACTTTGTCTTTCCATTTGGTGAAGCAACCCCATTTTTTGGGCAAAAGACGGCTCTGAGATGTGGTTGCAGCCTTGCAAAGAAACCTGTTCATGCAAAGTCGTATCAAGAACTTCTTTCATTTAGGTTAAAGGATCAAGTCCTTAACATTTGAAAATACACAATAAACACACAACACTGCATCATTGAGTAGGAAGGTTAATGAAAATACAGCCTGGCATTAACATTAAAAAGGCCCTAAATTTTTCTTCACAGGTAATTAGTTCACACAATGAAATAATCTCCTTTCTTATCCTGGAAACACATGCATAAAACAGCTCCGATAACATCATTTACATACAGGCTGCTGCATCCGCATGTTAATGTCTGGCAGTGAAAAGTTCAGACAAGTTTGTAATCCCCGATTTCCTGCGCGTGCTCAGCTCCCAGATTCCCAGAAGGAAGAGAAAGGGATACTAAATATTACTGAGATGACAGGTCAGCTGCAGTCCGCCACATCTGGACAGCTTGCGCAGTTACAGAGTTTCCCAGACCACGGGGTCTTTGACTGTCCTGGACATTTTTTTAAACTCATCTTGGTATTTGTTTCTTTTGTCCGTCACTTCTGGCCATGGCCATCATCCTAAGCCTATTGTCCTGCCGCCACTCGCTTTGTCCGCGTTGCTCCATCGCGTGGTATTGGGAGTAATCTGCATTCCCATTTAAAGCACTATCATGTCACCCATCAGCGATCGCTCGCTTTCATCCCTTAAAACTCCCACACAATGGCAACCACGCCGTGAGGACAAAGGGGCCAGGCTGAGAGGGAAAAGGAGGGAAGCTGCAGTGGGAAAGCAGCAGCAGCAGCTGCAGCCGGGCTAACTTTGTTCTCATTCTGCGTGAGCACTTGAACTTGCACTGATAACACCCGTGCCCTTCATCTCCTGCTTCCCCATTAACACAACTTATCTGCCCAGGGCAGACACTGGAAGGAAGCCTGGCTGCTTCTGCATCAAGGCCAGCAGGTAATAGCAGTGTTTTTCCAGCCCAAGCCAGCGAGGCCGTGCCTACCTCCAGCTGCAGGAGAAAGGGAGGGCTGCGGGAGGGAAAGCCTCCTCTTGCAGGAATACTGATCGCCAGCAGCACTTTCCGAAACACAAACCCAGCCTGCTGGGCATCCTTAAAATCAACAGCTCCTCAGCAGTTGCTGGAGGAGGCAATCCATTCAACTGCACAGAAATCCGGTTTGCTGCACTCAAAGATGCAGGTACAGCACCCAAGGGTTTGGGAATTGCCTAGAGAGTCTGCAGTGCTTAAGCTTTAACTGGGATTCACTCCTGTACACTGTCATCTTCTTAACAGTTTGGAGGCATCAGCTGTAGAGATCCTAGACTTCACAGACCGCCTATGATTAATTGCCTGAAAACGTTGTAAAAGCTAGGGATTTTGTTCATAGGTGAAATAACTGCAGTGCTCCAGCCTGGAACCAGCCAGCCAGGGAAGGATGGATGGGAATCCGAGTGGAGCACTTCTGTGAAACAGGCATGGCTCAAATTGAGCAAGGCTTTAGAGTCCCACCTTTTACAAACATGACCCAGCTGTGCTCCTTGGGGTCCGCGAGATTTTAATGAGGCAAAAATGATCAAAATGTCATGACCTCTGTTCTTCCTCGTCCTAAAATCTGGATGATGGAAATGGAGTTTAGCTAGGTTATATTTAGCTGATCACACAGAATTGAATAGCTTTAAGATAATGAAATAAAAGTTTTAAAATAAAAGCTGTGAGGTCAGAGAAGTTATCCTCCCAATACTCCAAAGGATCAGCTTATATAAGCAAGTATGATTTTTCCCAATGTTTTAGTCCATGAGTATTGACCAGTTCCTCTTCACTAAGGCAATCTCCTAAATGGCTGAGGCTGGTTCACTAATTTGCAGCTGCTACCTTGGAAACAGTGATCAGGATTTCACACATTATCCAGGCACTTTGTTCTTATTAAAAATATTTATTATTTGTAGGCACAATATACTAGAAACAGCAGTTACAAAATATTATGGGTCTGTTGGCATAGGCTAAGAAAACAGCCAGGAATGTTATTCAAAGGTGAGTTTGGTTTCCAGGCAATTTCCCTGCTCACAAAATGACACTTGCAGCTAGACCTGACCCCTACAAGCTGGCTTCTGTGCAGTTCCAGCGCTTGCACGTGCAAACTCTGAGACATTCTCCAGGTAGCCAAAAACCAAACACAAAATAGCAGCAGTCACCAGCGTCAGAAAACATTCACCAGAAAGTTTAGCCGTCTTTTTTCCCCTCCGCCTAGATGAGACCATTTCAGTGTATAACAACAGTAAGCCCAGCAGCCATTAACAGCTGCTTCCTAGATGGATGAGCATATTAAAAAAAAAAAAGAAAAAAAAAAGAAATAAAAAATCATGCCTCTTTAAAGCTAAAACATCTGAAACAGCCTCCATGTTCTTGCTGACTTGGGAATTTACCAAGAAGAAAGTTGCACAGTATGAAGCAGCCTACTACATGTGTAAGACTCACCAGAAATTCATATTGTGAAGAGGTGATTTATGAGTAGAGTCGCTGAATTTTGCAGCCTTTCTTCCCCCTCAATTGCTTTGAAATGTCCTGTCAATTAATGACAATTTTCTCAAGTAAATTCTTATGAATTTGTTTGTACCTACTAATTCTTCTATTTCTAGTAATGTAACTGTTACTTAGAACTGGTTTTTTTTCTAAATAGAATCCAGTGCTGAAAATAAGGGGGATTCAGATGCAAGTTACTTGGAAATGTTGGGTGTCTCTCATTATATGCTTTGACTCAATCTTTCAGGATGATAAGCACCTGCAGATTTTCATTACTCCAAGCAAGAAACTGATTGCTTGGGTTCAGCTGCTCATGTAGGGACAGACAACAGGGGTGTGGATAAGGCAGTTTTTCTCCACATAAGGAATGCAGAGTATTTTACACACTGGGCTGTAATGGGTTTAAAGATGCAGAAGAGAGCCCAGGATAGCACCAGTCACTTCACTGTGACCATATGACAACAGATGAGGATGAGGTATTTTCCTGAAAGTTTTCATTGACCAAACCTCGAGGCTGTAAGTAAATCTTGCTTGTTCTACATATAAACATGCAGAGTCTGCTTTTTTATCTTTATTTTTTTTAACAGTACTCATTTCACCTTCAAAAGAGCAAGAGGGTGTTTCCATTTTTAGTCTGAAATACTTTGAAGTATTCCCGTTCCACAGAATGGGGATCTGGATAGAATCTGACAAAAAGAAAAAATTAATTCCTTATTTTCAATTTGGTTTCAGTAATAAAGAAGTTAATGATCCCACATCTGGTTTTGTCCAGATATACTCTACAGCAGTCCACTGGAAACAGCACCATTTGCTTATAGCTTTACTTTCATCCCAAACAGAACCTAATCTGTCCTAAATAAGTGTTCTTAAACACATCCCTAGCCAGACTGCCACATGAGGCAATTAGCAACCTCTGTGCTGATGTCACTTACCCAGAGCTGCAATTAAATGTTGCTTGCAGTTTCACCACAGCAGCCAGATAATATTTAGACAGACCTTAAAAACATTTTCTTTGGCATACCACAGAATGAAGAAACACCACAAAAAAAGAAGTACCAAAACCTTCATTCCACAAGTAACATTTGAATGCTGACACATCTGGAACAGCTGGGTAACAAGTTGTGCGTGTCAAGTTCAGAAAGCAGCTGCTTTGAGCCTTCATTTTGGGTCAGGCATTTGTTTGCAGCCACCAGTATATTCCATTTTATTTTGTAGCAGCTTCTTCAGTGTTCCCATATGGACAAGCCAAACAGCTCCTAGGATATACCAGCAAGCATATTTTAGAAGAAATGAAGGCCAGATGTTGCTTTGTTATCTCCATGTGCATCCTTAAAAAAGTTAGATTAAGTTGTTTCAGATATATTATTAATGCCAGGTACAGGCAATTTGTTTATCGGTCGTTTAAATGTCAACTTTCTAAAGGATGGAAAATAACATTTTAACTTAGGATTCAAACTGAAATAAGATTAAACTACCCTAGAATAACTTCAGAAAATAATTATAGCACAATCCAGGATCACAGGGACCAAACAGTATTGTGTAGAGAAGACATGATGAGCCATTTCTGAGATCTGAATGAGTGCTACTTATGGTTTATTAGAAAAGGAAAAATAAAACCCCTCCACCTTATCTTTAAAATATAATGAAAAGTTTGAGGTAAGACTTCCCCAACAGCATCACTAATTAAAGGCCTTCTATTCTGCTGCTTTACTCAACCAGGATACAACTTAAGCCACCAGTCTAAGTCCTAGAGAAGTTAATAAATCTATTACTGACAGTGTAACTCATTAATGTTTTTCATGTATGCACTCCTGGTACATCTAGTGGATCCAATGGGGTGGACAAGAATTCTGTCACAGACTGTCCAATTAATGTGATTTTGATAGAAATGTTTCAATTTTTTTTTCTGATTTCCTGAAAATAGAACCCTATTGGACTCATTTTATGACATGTATTTCTGAGGAAATGTGAACCAAAGACTACTTTTTCCACCTCAGTAACAACATAAACAAGGTTTAGGTTTCAGCTGCCTGGTGAGGTCTTTCCCTTTGAGCCAGTCCACAACATACAAGAACTGCCAAGATACCAACTATAACTTTTTGAGTAATGTCACTTTATTAAGGGACTTAAAAGAATCACATTCTCTAGTAGCCTTGGAACAATGCAAATGGTGAACAAAAGACAAAAATAGATGTAATTGGTTCTGAAAAGCATGAACATCTGTAGAGAATGTGTTGCATTATTCCCAAGGACTCCTGCTTTCGAAAAAAAAGCATGTTCCATATATACAAGTGTCAGTGCAATAGCCAATAAAGCAATCAGTCAGAAATATAAAAATATCCTAGATACAAACTTAAAATAGATGTTTGAAGGCTGACCATATCAGTATTCTGATACTTCTATATCTCAGGAGTATGATCACTGGGATGACTTATTCTGATGAGGTAAGAAACAGTAGATGCTCTGTGATAACACAAAGCCATACATTTATTATGTTTTTTTCCATAAGACAAAAAATAGAGCACCCAATGAAACTCCCAGTCTTTGCAGCAAGTGCCCACAGGAAGTGAAATTATAGTCTATGCTCATTACTACATTCCTGCATCATTCACCTTTGCTGTCTTTGCCAACAGTTCTATCAGCAAAACTTGCTCATTCTCCCTCCCCTTGCCCAGCTCCTGTATAAACTGCACATTCCTCGCAGATACACCAAACCAACAACTGCTTTAGACACAGACAACATCTATAAATGTCCAAAAATCACTTAGTCATTCTTTCCTTTATTGGTTGCGATTCTTTCCTTGGCAGCAAGGGCAGAAAGAGATTGCAAAACTTGACAGCGAACAGCTCTCTGTAGAAGGGTTAGGGAGAGAACAGGGTGTGTCCTATTTGCTTTGCCTCAGGTGTTCAACCAGTGATGCCACTGAACTTAAGCCTTGGCTGGTTGAGCAATAAAAATCACATTCCTCTTTCCTCTGTCTTTTGGATGGAAGGATGCACTAATTTGGGGCTGCTGTTCCAAAAAAAGAGGGCGATGTGGTAACTTTTCAGCTGGATGCTGTCTGCCTGCATCATCATTCATCTTTCCTTCAGCCACCTCTTTCACTGTGACCCTCCCAGCTCTGCTGCTGAATTCTGATCCCTATTTTTTCACTTTTTAGAGAGAATGGCAGAACAACAAGTAGCCAGACAACACACTCTGTGTCTTGTGGCAAAGAGCACCAGGAAGAACCAGCAGCAGAGCTGGGAGTGCAACAGAATCCAACAAACATGAACTCCTACTTGGGGAGGGGGGCAATGGTAGTCATTCCAAACTGTTTGACTGTATCAGGCACTCCTCTATGAAAAAACACAATGAATTATATAGTCTCTAGAACAGCAATATTAACTTGATCAGGATATGATTTGTATGATAAAAAAAGTACAACAGGAGCTGGCAGCTGCCTTCCTGTGAAACTTGCCTTACCACTTATGGCACACACATGCACTGAAGCACACAGCAGTTGCCTGAACATGCAAAAGATTCCTTAGCTTTACATCCTAGATTCAAAAACTGTCCCTGAAATATTTTCATTTCTCATCATTCTTTTCTAAATCTCTTCTGTCTCAGGTAAATTCAGGCAGCTGCGCGAGATGGAACAGCGAAGCTGGTAACATCTGTAGTGTGACAACACTTGACAAATTATTTCAGGTTTTCTTTCAGTTTCTGGAAGATGCTACGCAGATACCAAAGCCTCCAGGAATCATCACACTTCTCTCCTTAACCCCACTGAACTTGGCAATCAGCATTTGCAAATATTGAATTACTGCTCACCACACCCCACTAAGACAGGCTATTACCTCCCATGTAAACAGACAAGGAACGGAGGCACAGAATGACTGAGTATTCCAGTATCACAACACAAGTCTGGGAGAGCCAGGAGCTGAACCTGTATTTCTTGCATCTCAGTCTCAGGTTGTCTGTTTTGTTCTGTGTTGCAGCCTTAATTCTTCCCTGAAGAGGAAGACTGGGATCTCTTAAGAGTCTGTCACTGCTACTCTGGTTGACAGGTGATGTTGCCAATGCGATAGGAATTGTTGCATTCCCCACATCAAAAGGTGGAACACAGTGTGACATCTGTTTGCTGGAAGAAATACTAACCATACAAGTCCTTAAGAACATCAACATTTATTTAATATGATATAAAAGAAATGGGATATGAACATTCGTATTTGAACAATAATAAGTGGCTTCTTATACTTACATCGTATGTGCTCATTGTATAATATATACACAATGAACATAATTACATTTGTACACAAACTAAGTACTGGATTGAAAACCTGCTTATTGCTGTACACACCCTAACCCCATGAAGGAAAAGCCCAGTACCTCAAAATACCTACACTCCATTTTAGTCAAGAAAAAGTAACCACTAACATTAATGTCTATGTTGACAGAAGTGTGGCAGTAACTGCTGACATTGCAACCTGACCAAGAAATCATTACAGCAGAAACAGGACATCTTTTACTAAGCAATAATAAAAATGGCACATTTTAAATATATCTATATGTATATATATATAAAAATTTTACAAATAAATTGTTAAAACAATAAATTGTAATGTTTAAAAAGTGTAAAACAAGGTTTAGTGGTGATATGTAAAATTAACCGGTTTATGCATCTAAAAGAAGCAAAAAAAGTTAACTTATATGATCCATAATTAAAAGAACATTAAACTCTGAAGAATAGCAAATTAAGTTCTGACTGTAGGCTGCACATTAAAAAGAGCCTTTATTTTATGTGCACAGAAATCGTAGCAGCAAGCTGGTATCAGGAGAACAATCTGAAGGTTGCTGAGTGTACACGTGGGCCATTTAAAGCTCTCTTGGAATAAACATTTTCCAGGAAGTGATAAAACGATGCTCTGTGGCCAAAAGCATCAGAACTATGAATTTCATAGATTTAAAATATACTGTACAATATCTTCTCATATTTTCATAGGTCAGGTCCATACATCTCAGGCATGAATTGTTTCAACAGAAGCCATTAGTGCTGAAAGACAGACACAGATTAAGTTACTCTATTTTAGCAACTGAATATTGTCTAAAGAACTCAGGGGATTAAACACAGCAAAGGATTCCTGACCTCATCCTAGCAATGCAGGTGTAGAACATAATAAAGTATCTTAGAAATCAGCTGTTTCCAAAACCTGTTTTCCTGATGAATAATACTGCTGTCAAGATATTTTGACAGCAAGAAGCAAAACCAAGATTTTTTTCAAATTTACACCACTTTGAATGAAAGTCTGTTTACTCTGAGAGTTTTATCCTGTTACACATGGTCACCTCCAAATGCTCTTCACCTAAAACCAGTAATAGTAGCAAAGATCCTAACTGGTCTTAGAAATGACAGGCACATTTTGAAGAGGGATGCAGAACTGTCGAGCTGCTACACTGTACTGGCAACATAGTTCAAGTGCTCCACCCAGAGCTTGCTGTGTTTTGGTAATTGCTGCAAGGACTTCTAGAAATAGTTTTCAACAGTTCATTGGTAAAAATGTTCCTGAGCTTTGAATCCAGGTGCCATATAAAATTTCATTATCCCTCCATTACTCAGTGAAAATGCAATGCTTAAAATCGAACAGTGTTAGTGGTACACACAGAGATTTGTCTCTGCAAAATAAGGACTGTGACAAAAAAGGAGCCTTGTGTTAAGGGGTTTCTCCTTAGTCCTACAATATCCTGTGCCACCAATTTCCTAAGGCAAATCCCTCCCGGCATCGTGCCAAGAGTATCATTTTTCTAATTGACTGTAAAAGCCAAATACAGGTATTACCTCTTCATTCCCTGAAATCTACTATATATTTTCCAGATGCTGCCTGAATCATTTGGTTGCATATGAACAGGGCTGATCCTAGAGCTTGGAAGTTCCCTTTGCCACATAAGACTTCTTGAAAATGAGGGATGCTGAATTCCTTTATGCTAAAAGATGTGCCAGAATCTCTCAGCAAAGCACTGGAAAACTGGAACCACAGCCCCAGAAAGGAAAGGGCAGTAAATAGTGCAGGCAAGCACTATGCTTCATCCATCTCCTCTGTATGCTAAGCCCAGCTCATGGCATGAATTTGTTTCGGAACTCCAAGGAAACAATCAACAGAGGCATCACATGCAGCGATGTGGAGTGTACATGCACATGGTTAGGAGCTTTTTCCAACTCAATCCGAAGACTAAAGAGCCATGAGGGCTGTGTTTGAAGTTCTGGGATCCTTTCCCCAGCACGGTGAGGCATGTGCAAGCAGAGCATCAGATTGACAAGTGCCATCCCAGATGGACCATCCTGTCCCAGCAATTAAAGCCTCTTTAGGGGCTGTAGAGGGTAGGAGTTTCCTGAACACAGGAATGCTCCACCTGCAGTACTGGCTGTGGGGATACACCTCACCAGGGGGCCAAGCCTTGGGCTTTAAGTGATGGGGCAGATCACCAAATGAGCGCCTTCCCTTCTCCAATTTATTTCTATTTTATTTAGCATAAATGCTAAAGAAAATGAATTTGCCAATCTGATCATCTGAGCTGAAAGCAGATTAATGCAATTGGTGATAAATCTCTGGTTGCTCTCCCCGTCCTGACAGGTGCCCTGTGCCTACGGACAGAATCCAGCAGTGCAGTTTCACTTTCATTACTGACCCAAAACTCAGCTGGTGGGGGAATGTTTGTCCTGTTTAAAAAGGAGATGCATGATAAATGTGTGTATATTTACACAGTGAACCTGAAAAGCATTAACACAAATCAGTATTTCCAGAAGAAAAGTCCCACTCATTTTTTTTAAATAGTTCTGTAATAAAAATTTTGAATAAAAGTACATGAATTCAAGCTAAATCTAATCATGCCAGACCACGCCCATCAGGAAGGCAGGAACAGTGTCAGGACTGAATGTGAAGATGGCATTTTCCACTTTCTCAAAAGGAAAAAATAATAAAATAATTTTCCTTTTTTTCTTTTAAACAGATTTTTTTTTTAAAACAGTTTCTTGCCCTTAGTTCATATGCAAAAGCTCTCTGTGATGACTAAGTAGTCTAATTTTGCTAAGATGAAACCTTGGCAATTGAGATTGGTACAGCAAATTTAAAAAAAAGGCATTTTCAGATGTCCTCATGCTAAATGACTGAACGTCTCAATTTTAAATTGTTCTTGATTTTAAAGGTTTCTTAAGTTACATTAGCTATGGCATTTAACATTGCCATTGAAACAAAGCTCATTCTTTGGTAGAAAGCTTATTTAAACAGACATTTCCTGACAACAAAGAAATGTGGATTGATTTAAATGCTGGTAAAGTGCTGAAGCATTCACACTGATATCCTACTAATTTTCTTAAACACTTGTCTAAACAAACACATACTTTATATTTCCATTGCCATTCATTAAGTGGGTAACATCACAGGTAGGAACATGTAAATCTAGCCTAACTCATGCTTTCTAACTTGATTCCTAGAAGCAATCACCCACTACAACAGGAAACAGCAGCTGTGTAGGGCTTTCTTTATAGAAAGAAAAAAAAAAAGTTTTTCAATTGCTGTTTCTATGTCTTAAGCCATAAATTCTTCAGGCCATTAGCCCATTCCCTCCTGTGCATCACTAAGTCTGAGCTCTGGTTGCCCACTTTGCCCATTACCATGACTGAAGCACCAAGACTCATTTGCACCTGTGCAGTGATGCTCATGCCTTAACTCCCTGTTTTGTAACAGCTTAGGCCTCTCGTGTAATTCCAAGGGCTATTACCCTGCCAGTTGTGGAGAACATGCTTGATAAACCAATTAGCCCTTTCTCTTTGTAGCTGGATGGAGAATGCACTCCTTGCAAGCAAATCAATACAGGGATTTGTTTGCTTTCTGGCTGATTTATATTCAACACTGCAGGTAACTCTGTCTTGCTGAGTATCAGCTACAGATGTTTCTCACAAAAATAACAGAATTCAAATACCTGGAAGAATATTAGGAACAGGAGGGGTGGGAAAAAAAAGAACGTACTTCTCTGTAACTATACACACATGAAATGTGATCCTTCTGTGAGCTGTGTCTGTGTGGATGGAGCTGGTGACAAGGACGATTCTGGTGAAGAAGGCAAACTTTTCACTGCAAGTCATACAGCAAAATAAATAAGAGTACAAGTTAGAGAAGCCATAATAAAGATAAGCTTGAAAATCACCATTTTAAGCCATGGTAAATGTAAGTAGGAACAAATGAAAGCTACACAAGTAAGGACTCAAAATCTGATCAGCACAAAAAGCACAACTTCAAGGGAAAGCATAGCTGATCCTTAATCAGGCTTAGAAATAACTAGTAGAACAGCAAACACATGAAAGCTGATGTTTTATGTTGCCAAGAAAGAGAGGGAAAAACAAGTAAAATTTAAGTAGTTGGGATAGGCCCAGACCCACCTTCATATCCCAGCTCAGATTAACTCAGCTTTTTCATTCTGCTGAGCAGTACAAAATGCACATACAAGTTCTGGTTTTGATTATTAAGTCACAGAAAGGATTGCTGACTGCACTACAAAGGTCCAGATCACCTTTTATATCCGTAAGTTGAACCATTTGGCTTGCTTAACCATTCCCATCAGCAAATATCCTAATAATGTCTTGAATTCTGTCTTCTCCCTTCCTCCTCCCCTACTCACTCCAGCCCCCCCTCCCCCTTTTTTTCCTTCATTGCATGCAGTTTTGCTTTATTCCAGTCTTCTCTTCTTGCAGAATAGTCCACCACCAGTCACTGTACTAGACAGGCAGTGTTTCCTGTTTCTTCATCTTTCTTACTCCCCAAAACATGACCAAACTGGGGTCTTTTACTTGCTAGTTTAAAATATTGGAAACTCTCAATGATTCCACAATCCTGGGCATATCTAAGGCCACTCAGCAGCAGGGAGCAATGGTAAAAAAATCTATATATATCCAGGACTGAGATGAAAAAGGAAGGATTTGCTCCAACCAACAACTACAGTATGACTCAATTTCTGGCAATAGTTATTTAAATCCCTGAATTAGCAGCTATAAAAGCTATATTAAAACCTCAAAAAAAAAGGGATTTCTGTAGCTGTCCACTGGGAAACTATTTTTCTCTACGTTATAAAACTGTTCACATGTAGACTAGCTCAGCACTTCCAATTCACAAGGGTTTCAGAGCATCAAAAGACACAATCAAAATGAAATAAAGTTTTACATATGTACTGTGTAAGTTGTGCTTCAGTCAAACTCTTTTCCATACCTGCTGCTGCCTGATTTCCTTTTGAAGACTGTGCTGCTAATTCAAATGAAGACACAATCCCTTCTTCTTCTTGAGCACTAAGTATTTCACTTTCTTCTGAGCTGGTTTTGGGTTTGTGGTTTGCAACTGTGGTCACACTCTGCAAGCTGCTTAATAAAAGCACAGCGTTTAGAACTCGCTCTAACTTAATTTCAGGTGTTAACCACTAAGTATAGGAGCTATAATTTAATTTTCTCCCGTTAATAGAAAAAAGTTGCAACTTGCAAGTCCAGGTAGCATAAATTAAGCAGGCATTTTGAAACCCTTCTACTTTGTATAGCTACACTTTTAAAAAGGCACCTGGAATTAAATTCCTTTCCTTTATATACTCCTGCAGTTTCCTATTGCTGAAGGGTCCTGTGACAAAGTTACGACCTAATGTGAGAACTCACTTAGGACCTGCAGTGCAACTTACACTGAAGTTATGAATCCTTAGAGAGAACTATCCAAGATATAATATCCCTCTAATTCTGCAAGGCTGCAAAGTAGTGAGGTAAAAATTAAAGCAGGAGATGTTGAGTATGATGTTTAGTTTGCTCCTCAGTATCAGCAATAAAGAGCATGCTATGGAAGCACTGGCTGAAGTGTTCATAATGAATTGATGCAAAGCTTGAACTGACATTATTAAACACATTTTGGAGGCCAAAACAAGGATTATGAACGAATTCTGTTTATAACTGGGACAACACTTGAAAATAACCATTGCTTCACCCACCAACTCATCACCTCTTACTGAACTCCGGCAGCACTTAAGCCTCTAGATTTCCCTATATGTAAACCACTCAAAACCATATAAATATACCTTGTCAGTATTTATGGCAGTTGCTTGGTCCATTCAGATAATAAATACAACATGGAAGTTTAAAATAGCCTCTGAACATCTTGTTTGATTTTTACCTTATATCACCATCATGTGTTTCTTCCAATTTATTTTTCTTTTCTGCTTTCTCTTCATTACTCACTTCTTTTGAGTCAGATACAACATGTGCATCTGATAAAAGATCATCAGCTTTGGACAGCTATAAAAAAATTGAAATCATGAAACAAAAGGCTGTAACACACACTAAGTGGCAGATAAGAAATACAGTACCAGGAAACAGTTTTATTAACAGACAAATTTTGCCATCATGTATACTTAGTAACTCAGAATTACATAACTTAAGAAATTTTTATCAATACCATGCAGGTTAATAGAGTTATCCTAAAACTTATACCAGAGTCTATGGGCAGGGCTTGACTTAATAACTTCCAGAACTTATCTGAACTCTTTGGATTGCAGCCTGCCTGTTTTTTCATGCTATCCCTCTCTTCATGATGCCAACAGAGATTCCAGATACTGCAATATTTTGTTGATAAGAATGAATGCTGCTCTTAAAGGTCTCTGATTACATGTGATCAATTTGAGTGTATTACATAATTTTCCTTTTGAAATATTTGCATATTTAACAAAGCAACAGTTAATGATAACTTCTCAATAAGGAAGTGTTTTTAACGGATAACAATTAAATTAGTTATTTGATTTTATACCATTCTCCATCAGATATGTATTTTAAAAAACTAAATATGAAATAGGAAAACAAAAGGAAAAGTGAGGAAAAGGAAAAGTACAAAGTGATTAACTGAGGAATATGGGTATAGAAAAAGAAAAAACCTCTACACAATACTTTAAAAAAAAACCTATAAGCAGGATGTGATTATGTAGAAGCAACTCTAGTAATCCATTCTTCACAGTCAGTCTGGTTCTGCTGAGTGTTAAGGGCACTTCAGTACCAGAAATACCAAGGTAATTCCCTGCCAGGTGAGGTTCAAACTATTTCAAGACAGAAATCAAACCAGTGACAAATACCTAAAAGTACAGGTACTGCCTACTTCCATGTATAATTTGTTGTGCCAGCTTTATTCTGCTTTCTATAAACTATTTGATGCACTACAGCCAACCAAACAAAAATCCAGGGACATTAAATGGCTGTCAAAAATTACACTGGGGTAGGCTAAGCAATGAATATGTCAATGATTATTATTTAAAGACCATATACATGAAAATTCAATGTAATTTTGTGAATCTCTATGGAATACCGTCTATCCAACAATAAGTCTTTATCTTCCAAGCAAAAGGAACTGGCTCATTTTCCCATACTCTGGTGTGTGTGCCTCAAAATACTTTTTTACTGCAAGACAAGCTAACAAACAGTTTAATAAGGAATAGTTCTGTACCTCTTTAGCAAAACTTGAATTATGTTCTTGTTCTCCATCATTTTTCAGTTGTGCTATTTCTTCTCCAGGACTTCCATTATTTTGTTTCAAATTATTTTCTCTACTGGTGCTCTCCAACTCCTTCATGTTACTAGACACTGTATCATCCTTTTTCCGATTCTGTGGAACAAAATTGGTATGTGAACACACTGTTACAGAAGTTATCACAGTCTCAGTTCCGAGCCTTGTGCTGTCCTCTGACTGTGATTAAAAAAAAATACTGGAAAAAACCTTAAGCATACATTGCAATAAGGAAAATGGAAATTGTTAAGGACTTGGAATTTCCTCATTTTTGTACCTTTCAAAACAGTTCAGCCTGTCTAACATTTCTTTGTCTGTAAGATTACTGTACTTTCTGCTCCCCCCTTCTTCTCCAGCATTTCAATGTCACCCTTATCTTCTGAAATTTCATTCATATTTAGCTCAGTCACACACCAGCTTAGCAGCATTCTTACTTGCATTCATAAGTACTGCTCTTTTTATAAAATAGCTTTTTATGGTTTAAGAAAAAAAAAATGATAAAAATCTGCTCTCAGCTCAAAATTCATAGTGCACCTGCATGTACTTCCTCCAATTATCTTGGGTATCCTCCAAGCCTATGGTGTGAAATGATTTAATAGAGGACAACATAATATCTGATAATGGCAGAGGATATTAATTACTTCTTAAAAAAATATATCCATTGCACAGAGAATAAGGTGATATAAAAATTTTGAGGAAGGATGGTAGAGGTGACTTAAGATTGTGAACTGTGAACATTATATTGGCAGAGCAGCAAACCAACCCGAAGGGAGGCTCATCTAAGAACTGGAGCTGAGAAAAATAGGAGCCATGGAAGCAGTAAATCTCAAGGCTGAATTCCTGTGATCTAACACATGCACTCTGTTAAGAGGAAATTCCACGTAAGTCAGTTCATAAATCAATGTCTTTGCTCTCCTAAATTAAAGTATGCACCCCTTATCATACGCTTGTGCCAACAACGATTGCGAAGCAACTTCCTTTTGTATTACGGTAATCACTTCAAAATTACACAGCAGGCCGTTTATAAAATCCTTTCTCCCCTCCAATTCTTAAATAACCAAACCACAGTCGAAAAGACTTCCAGCTGTTAATGCCACTGCACCATTTTTCTAAAAATCAATAGACACAGAAACTATGCTTTTAGAAACAGAAGCTATTACTCAGCATAATACCTCATCCTGGGGCTTTTAGCCAAATAGCATTCTGGAAGAATTTAAGTTGTGATAGAAAAAGTGACTTTGCAACATGGACTATTAGTTAAATATTCAATTCCGAGATCTTCTCACTTACTATATAAATTTCTTATCATCCCCAGAGCCCTGATTTCACAGAGAAGACTGAGGAACATGGTGAAATGAACAGAATTATTTTGAGTTCTGACACAGATTTGGCCCATTCCCTCACTCTGCTGCCCTGTGCTGGCTACCCAGGTACCATGCACAGGACTGCAGCTTCCTCACCTTCAGGTATGAAACAATACCACAGGGAAGAGATAAAGCTTAAACACCTCTGTAAAAACGACTGAACAAAACATCTGCAAAGCTTTGCTTTGCACGACCTCTTCTCTAGAAAGGCAGTGTTAATCACAGAAATATTTGTAGGAACTCCCTTCATACAGCATTCCTGATGTCAGCCCAAATACAGATGCTCTATTGCAAAGGCAAAACTGGAATTCAGAGTCTTCTGGGGATGCAAAGTTCTTGAAGAGAAAGTAACTTTTGTATAGCTCTGTAGCAGCTTACCATGCTGAGAGGGAAAAAACCAACTCAAAATGCAAACCTAAAACATCTTTGGAAATATCTGATTTCCTGACACTGCAATATATTTAATCTGCTTTTGGAAAATCAGATGTTTAAATGCCTACAAAACAAAAAAAGAAGGCATTTCCATACCAGTGGAAAAGCAAATAATTTTTAAAAAGTTAGTAAACAGTGTGGTCTGAAGAAAAAACTATTCCAGAAGATTAAAAACCCAAACAAACCAAAAACCAACCAAAAAATTAACTCCATTACACTACTGGAAAAGAAAACGAATTCTTGATATTAGAAAGTAGTAGGCTGCTTAATATCTGCTATCCTATATCTGGGTTTGGTTCAGCGTTTTGGGGCTTGTTTGTGGGTTTTTAGATATATCTTCAGAATAATATTTCCTGGTTAATGACAAGCAGTTATATCTTCCTCTTCTCTCTCCATCCTTCACCCTTGACTAAACTTCTTAGGCAAACAAACAAGTTTAAGAATGAGTGAAAAAAAAAGTGTGGGTTCTATTGTAACGTATTTATGGGCTTAAACACCACAGCAGAAGAGCACCACTTAGGAGCTCTGATCATAAACACACATTCCTACCTAAAATTGCTACAGATGTTTGAATATATTACATGGCAGAAAGATCAGCATTGACTTCATTTCAACAGAAAATGAGTCATGATTCTTCCTGATCCTGTTTTCAGTCACAAACCTTGCAATTTCATGTTGTTTGCTAAATCTGACTCAAACACCCCACCCTGTTAACAAACATCACAGTGCATAATCAAATGGATGTGGATTTGAACTGTCCGTTTTCCAAAAAGGCAAAGAAGTGGCTTCTGTCATTAGGTGTCAGCATGAAGGTTGTCTTTTTGCATCTGTGACTCTACAGTTGGTCTCAAATAAACTCCTTTGTTTTTTAACTGGACACATCAAAGCTTGTGATCACCGTGGGACCCACCTGTGTCACTTTGAATGGATTATCCCTGACAAAGGACGAGGTCTGGGAAGGAGACTGGTCTGAAACACCAATAATATTGAGTCCTTTCCTCTTCTCTCTCAGACAAGCTTGTTGGTGTCTCTTTATTCTTTCCATCTGTTCCTCTACAGTCATTCGAGGCCGTGAGCCTTCTGCAAGGCACAGCTGCTCCACTGCACTCCTTGGTCTTTCCTTAAGTGGAAGCAAAAATATATGTATGTGTTTCAAAAAAACGAGATGCCAAACTGGTAACTCACCAGAAGAGATCACTGATTTACTGAAGAGCAGAAAAATAAAGACCTCCTATGTATGTGAAAAAAAGTACAAGAACCAATTATCAATGAACACTGAAATTCAAAATAAAAGGAAGGAATAATTTGCTCTTCTGAACAGTAACATTACCATCACCAATGATAAACATTAAGAGAATGGGTAGATGCTCTCTCAAAGCCACCCTCTCAAGCTGAAACAATTTACCAGACATTATACAACTGGCAAACACAAGATATTTGACTGAGACAGAAACATAATTGAAATTTAATGATCCAGGACACTTATACCAGTTGATCTAATAGTAATTCCTGCCTTTTTATTTCAAGAAAAACTACAGCTGGGCATCATTTAACTGCAAGTGCAGGCTGAAACTAAGTGAATTTATTACTACTTAAAAATCTGTAATCCTAAGCATTATACTTTTCCCAAAATAACACCTATTTACCTACTCTGTTCTTGAAATTCACTGGTTTTCAGACAGATTTATACTTTTTTATGACAGAAAAATCGACTTCAGGCTAATCAGCTGCATTCAGGACATTTACAGTAACTGATTTCACTTATGAAAAGTGGTATTCTTTCTCCAGTCAACATCCTGTGAGCTTCTTTCTCCTCTCCCAGTCTTCTTACAACTTCTCCTCTACTATCTGGGCTGTAACTATGGTGAAAGTTTTCCTCTCTTTTGCACAAACTCCATGTAAATGTGTCTTTAACCCAGAGACTACAGAACTGTCTAATCTAACATTTCAGGTTTATTGCCTGCATACTGCTTATTACATCCTTATTTTTTGGCTGTTTTAGCTATTTCCCGAATTGTTTTAGTAATGAAATAAATAAAAGCCTGTGATTGTTATAAAGGGGCTGTTAAATTGCCAAATACAGGTCCTTCAAAGATACTTCATATGCTTTCAACTCAAGCCTGAACTTCAGCAGATCAGTAGATTTATCATTTACCATTTAGTTCTTGCCCAGTTTGAGTGTCTCCATGCAGTTTAACACACACAACACAACTTTATCATTCTGTCTATAGCTGTCTCCATTAATCTGGTATATAATGCTTTTATAACAGTGATTTCTTTTTTTTGTTAAAGAAAATTAAGATAACTTCAACTTTTGAAGTAACTACCAAACTTAAAATGAACACGTCCAATACTCAGAGGTTATTTTGAAGTACCGTTCTTAGATCTATCTTCTTATTCTTCCTCAAAGTGACATAGGATGCTATTGTTGAAGACTCTGGCATTGGGGATTTGGTTCTGGGTGGTACAACTCCCACAGGGAAATGTGAGCCTGCAAAACAGCAAAGCAACACACTAAGTGCTGTGCAAAACACTGCAAAAACTGTTGATTTGTCTTCTAGAAAACACATGTTGTCAGCCTTGGGAATTCCTCTTCAAAAGGCACATTCAGAAAGTGGAGAGGCCAGAGGGACTGAGAATTGATGGGTGAAGATACCGTAGGTCCAGCCAGCTCTCAGATGGCCTCACTTGTGTGTGCACACCCATGCTCATGTTTGTGTGTGACTGAAATCATCCCTGAGCCTGGTCAGCTGGGGAGTGAAAACAGGAGCTGAGGATATTCTGCTATAAAGCAACAGTTTGGGTCTCCTTTAGACAATAAAAAGGATAAAACACAGCAGAATTCCATTTTCTTTTTGTGTGACCTTTATGTACTACACAGGTCATCATATTCCTCTGGTCTCATATTTGACATGGTCCCATTTCTCTTTAAATGCTGATATTTGAAAAGAGAGGGAAATGGCTGGCATGAGAAGTGTTCAGTACTCTAATGTGCACAACCACTAGAAAAAATGTTTAAATTTCCTCTGAAATTTTTAATTTTTAGAACCACCCTCAATAAGAAACCACCATCATTTAAGTATGACTTCTTAAAACAGCAAGAAAGAAAACTCAGAGATGAGCTGCCTTTAAGTTTCTTTCCTTATCAGCTTAAAACCTTAAGACAGAATGGCATAAAACTGTTTACTGTACCAGCATAGAGCTGTAGTGGCATACACACCATAACAGAACTTAAACAATCAGAAATGGTTACATTTTCCTACTGCATGGGGATTGTTACTACGAGTGAATGCCCAGAACAAGAAATGTCTGTTAGAAAATTTCTATGCTCAGATGATAAAACACAGCTATGATAAACAACAGACCAAAGAGAGTTTTAGAATATACAAAGCCCCTCACTGCTTGCTACCACTGCAGCTGTTCTGTCCCACACCCCTAAATATTATTTATCTTAGAGGACACTGTGCTATTGCTGTCCCTGACTGAGGACTGTTTTTCTACAAATGGACGTAATAAAATAATTTCTGTCTTCGAGATAGAAAGCAGACTGGGGTGCTTAAAAAGTGTTGGGTTGCTTTATATAGTCAGTGTAGACTTTCTTATTTTGTCATGATCATTACCTCTTGACATAAATTACTATGAATAATAAGAAACATCACAGGTCAATAAAATGTAGGCATGTTGTCAGAAAGACAAGTTTCTCAATTTAGGTCATTGATGATTAGCAAATCTCATGATAAACCTTCCATTTTTTGCCACCAAATTAACAGAAATTTAATTATGTGCCTTAACATTTTATCTCAGCAAATACCCCAGAGAATCTGAATTGACAAATTGTGTGGTAAGTGCAAGCTTAATTATATCACAGTATCATTCACACAGTTTATACCCAAACTGTATGCTAACCTTAGTTTTAAAAACCTCTATGACCATTCTGATGAAGACAGTATCTTTGTGTAATTATGATTCTTGGTAAAACTCTGCTACTGTTGCACCAGCCTGCTCTGTAAATGGCTTCATCAAAGTACCAAAACAGAAGGGAGTGGTCCTGCTGGCACTGGAAACACCAATCCTTAGGGGTAAAAAATAGCTAAGTTTAGGTACTTTTTCTCCAAGCTCTTAATACGGTTTTTGGGAGGCAGTAAAGCTGAGCATTTTCCTGAAGTCACCTTTAACAAACTATTCTGTGTGTTTTAACAAACAGAATTGAGAAGTACTTCCTGGTAAAAGACTCTACCAAGCAATTAGTAGCTTTTATGGGAGCTAGATGAAGAGAAGAATCTAAAGCATTTAGCAATTGCAAAGACCTTTATTGTCTGTACACTCCAAGGTCATGATCATTATTCCTATTATATCAGAGGACAGAAGGCAATTCAACAATTACAAGATTAAAAAAAAAGAAAAAGACATTGTTTCCCTGCCTTATGAGAGCCTGAAAATTCTGTGGTGCTGCCTTTTTGGACGTTCCAGCGACATAACATCGGGAGCTTGATTCAAAAACTGAGTAATTGTTCAAGGGCAAGAACATAAAATGGGTAATTGTTCAAGGGAATGGTGTGTGGGGAATGTGAGTGATGTGATTAGACATGGTGTCAATAAGGATTTCAGGGTTGTTGGTGAGTGTAATGTTTGATTTTTCTGCGGTGTAATTGACTGAAATTTCTCTCGTCATATAATTAAATCATTATTTTATTGTGGAAGCTGTTCCATCAAACTGAGAAATGGACAGGCTACAAAGGCACGAACCATGAGGCAGCTTCTGTAACACAGCTAAGCTCTGCATTCCTTGTGAAAAAGCTGAAAGGTTGTAGTGCCTGGGGACGAACCTTTAGCAGAAGATTCTGATTCTGAAATTGGTTCTGTTTTTTCTTCACCATTAGACTCATCCACTTCTGCTACTGTAGTTAACTCCGGCTCGCTCTTATAAAGCCTATAATCAGGACCCTGAGGAACATCAAGGTGTGAGGTAAATAAAGAGGCAGTTTGGTACAAGTATTTATGTCTTAAGACCTAAACCCAATTATTTTGTGATAACTCTGCTCTCACTTTAAGACAGAGTTCCATTGTTCGAGTGCTATGGCAGAAGTACTTTTTGGTAGTTATTTTGAGTAACAATGTTTCCAGACAATCAGAAATTACAGGAAAAAATTGCTATAAAAAGGCAGAGTTGTGGATTTTTTAAAATTATCCTCTAGAAACAAGCTAGTAAAAGCTTCAAAAACTGAGTCCAGAGTTTTTTAAAAAACTAGTGAGGAGAAGAATCTAATTTTATGAAATTTAAGTCTTAAGACATTTTATATATGCACAGAAGGTATGACAGGAAAATGTGAAGAGCAAATGATGCAGCTATGAACAAAACCAAATAAAAGTAAAACCATAACACAAAAGTAGCCAGATGAGTAAACAAAAATGGTGACTGTGCAAAGGAGGGAGGATGCTTCAAGAACAACGTGGCAGTTGAAGCCACTTACACAGTAAGATCCATTTCTCTGATATCCTTGAATTTGGTACATCTTCTTTTCTTCTGTCAGATGTACTGGGCCCCTGCTATAACAGAGCAAGGAGCTGCTATCACTGGGCAGAGGGGGGATTATGGGAGGATGCTCTGTAAAGTCATAGGACCGAGGGAGTGGAGGACGAGGTGGGACTACTTCCTCTTCCTAAAGATTGTAGAATAGTCACCTTATTTAGACGTGTGCACCTGGTACAATTATTTATAACTTAAAAAGAAAAATATATTACCATGGCTACAGCAGCTATAGATTTTGCAATTAAAGGGACAATGCCACATTTAACAACAACAACAAAAATTCTAACACCTGCACTTCCTATTGGACATGTACAAACTCTCTAAATCGTCCTTTTAAAAATTAAATCCATTATTTTCTGCAAGATTTTTACATAAATTAAGCTTTTAGAAAGTTCTGTAAGCCAGATGTATATTGCATACACTTTAGATAATCATGACAATGTCCCTTTAAAACTGTAACTTCTAGCCAGATTTTCAGAGGAATTGAACATTTGGGAGCTCCCACAGTTTCAGCTCTTCTTGTGGGTGCTCTGGCTATCTGAGAACCAGGCTCAGTATCTGAATAAACATATAAAGCAATGTATTTCTTCCCATGAAAAGTGTGGTGGGTAGAAAACATATCCGTAAATCAGGGTTTATATTTCTATGGTAAGAGCCTAGGGAGAGGAAAAGGTAAGAAATGGAAAAGAGAAACATACCAGTGAGAATATAGAGACACAGTACAAATGAAAGCGTTAAAATTACTAGTGGAGGTATCAGTCTTTAAAACTAGTTCATAACGCAGTGTTTTTACAGAAACATACTGAATACATCCTTCAGACATCCTTAAAATGTTCAAGATAATGCTTGTTTTTTATCATAGCCACATTACAACTTCCATAATGCTAAAATAGTAAACATGCTAAAACCATACCTCATTTTTATATTTAATAGAAGAAAATGTCCTTGATATCATGATGCCTGTTTGGGGGAAGGGGGAAAGGTGTAGGGAAAAAAAAGAGAAAAATTATTTTCAATAAACAGCTTTAAAAAAAGTACTACAACCTGTTGCTATCAAACAAATACACCAAGCATCAACTTAAAGTAGTATTTGCTTGTTCTTTCCTCAGCCATTGTGCCATTTTTCCAAACATTCAAAAGCACCAGTGGAGCTTGTACTTTAAAAATTTGTATGATCCAATTTCATGTCCTATGAGACAAAACCATTGGCCTACCTGCTTCTGAAGAGCTTCTTTGCTGTTTATGTTTAAGTAAACCCTCCATGACATCCTGAATTCTCCACAGTTCCTTCTGAATCTGAGCACGCTGTATCCCTGCTGACTCAGTCTGTCAGTGAACAAACAGCATATATGGCCAGTACATTAGAATACACTGCAAGTGGGAAAAAAGGGGAAAACCTTTTTCTCTCTTTAGACCACACTGCGTATCCTTTCGCAGTGAAGGAAAATAAAATGCAGTAACGACAGACACTCTCCCATAAAACATTCAAATATAATTTGGAACAAGAAGTGTAAGATTAATTAATTTCATAATGCCTCAGTCAATTTGAGAGCAATCTGCTAGTTCAAACTTCATTTAAAGAACAGAATTTCATCTGCTGTCTGCAAAGAAAATCCAAGCAGACTTTGCACAGGAGACCCACACACAACCAGAGAGAAGGAACCATCAGTTCCAGCCCCAAAACAGGTGCAGATGAACACAGTGTTTGCACGCTGGCATATAAACCTATTTACATTCATGGACATACACACTGTGGACCAATCAATGCAAGGTTTACAGATTTTGGGCTTCCTTGTAATCTGATTAAAACTGCATAGAAAATCAACCCCCAGAGCAAAGAATCTGCAGTGCAAACCACACCCATCTGCCTAACCCAGGTAATCTGCGCACACCTCCATGTCCATGTCTCTGTGTGTGTGTCAAAGAGAGCTCTCCTTAGGAATTCAGCTCCAACACTGTCCACTCCTGCACAGTGAGTACTAAAATACACAGCAGAACCTTTCGCTTGTAAGGCCTGAAGGAACACCTACACATTTGCTGTAATAATTTATTTTGATAGAATGATTTAATTTTAAAACATTCAGTTAAATGGAAGGATTTGTGTGAAGATTTATTATGACTGTCAGTACAACTAAGGCCTGAGAAAGCCACCCTGTTTCAAAGCTGCTCACTGAAACAACAAAAAAAGGAAGCTTCCAGACAAAGGAAAACCAGTGTTATAACTTAAAAAAACAAAAGGAAAAAGTGAAGACTTCTTCAGAACTTACAAGGTAGAAAAAGAAATTGAAAGTTTGTAATTTAGTTCACCATTTGTCCCCCTTTTTTCATCTGTTTAGTTTTAAAACTCATAGAAAGTCAAAGTGAATTGAGTGTACTTTAAGACCTTTGCCGCACCTGAATTTCTCCAAGGCGATCGAGCTGCTCCTGCATATGGTTCCTTGTTACAGTTACATCATACTCCAATTTATCATATTCTCTCCAAGCTCTTTCCAGTTCCTAAGTATACAAAAAATTTAAAGCATTACAGATGCACATTCAATTAAAAAAAACCCCAATTTTTTTCTTTTTCCAGTGGCATGAAACTTCAGGAAGTAACACATAAATAGGTATCAGCAATAAATAAATACTTAATTTAGAGAATGCAATGTTTAAACAGCTTTTTGATTTTCTAATGACACTGAATGAAATTCAAACAAACAGCATTTTGTCTTTTCACCAACAGAAAAGATAGGCAAGGGCAAATTCTTCAGAATACGCCTTTATAGTCAGAAGGCATGTGGATCTTAAGCTGTCTTTCCAGCGAGGCAGAAAAGCCACAAAAATGGATGCAAATTTGTCTCTTTTATCACCCGGAATACACATGTGTGAGTGCACAGCATGTGTGTGCATAGGCAATGCATTATGCAAGGCAATGTAACTCATCCAGCCCTGCCTGCGAGGCTGCCAGGGAGCGCCCCGGGCCCGCGAATGCACCGCTACTTTACATATGTGCAACTGCAAACACCACAAGGAAAAGGTGGGGAAAAAAAATTATTCTTCTTTGAGGTCGGCCCCATCATCTCACTTTTGCAGCCTACATCAAGCAATTTACTCATTTGGAATAAATTAAAAAGTTAATGAGGGAAAGTGTATCTTGAGGATTTCCTTTCCCCTGGTTCCCTTTCCTGTGTCCAACCAATTCCTTCTACAAGATAGTCTAACATTCAGTTAGACAGCCAGTATTTCAGGGCTGACATCATACCAGTTTTACCACAGCTACCCCCTGGAATCTGACACTGAAATACCTTTTTGGATATATCTGTAAGTAGGCAAAAATGATTCTTTGTCATTTCAGTGCAGAAACCATCACAAAGCGGAAAAGGACAGCAAACAGCAATTCCTTCCTTTCCCCCCCTTTTTTTTTTAAGACTTTTAGAAGTGCATAATTTGGAAGATCTTTTAAATATAATGGCCCACTGTTAAGAGAGACTACGGCAGTCCTGCAGCTGGCTTTTGCTTAAAATAAGTCAAATAAAGTTTGTGCTTGACACTATTTTGCCATCACATGAAATAGCTTATTTTCGTTATTTACTTCTTCTGCTATCAATTTTTCATTTCATAAAGATGATAATCACCACACCAATAAAGTCTGTATGCACCCATTCCTGGTCAGAAAAAAAAAAAAAAAATTAGAGAAAGACCACTCAATGAATGCACTGAAAAGATCACTTTCCATCCGCCTTTGACAAAAACACAAGGGAGTAAAAGACAACTGAGTTTTTGTTGGGATGCAGTACAAAAATAAGCAAAACCAATGCAATTAAGAATATGAACATAATAATTTCACACTTCATTAAGTTTTGCTGGAAAGAACGTGGTACTTACTGCAGTGGCTCGGGATACTTCCCGACAAGTGCTGAGCAGTCCGTTCTGCAAGTCATCTCTCTGTAAGACTACATTTTGTATGGCTGCTGGGTTATCTGCATTCATTTCTATCTCCTGACTTGCTGATAGCAAAGCTTGCTCAAGCGTGTACTATTGTAATAAAAAGAATTATTTTTAATGTTCTGCATCATTGGGCTGATTTTCATTTTATTTCAGCTATCAATGTTCTGATAATAAGCATGTAAAATAACATCCAGTTTAGGTAATAAATACAATTGTCCTACTTTCTCCTTGTGTAGCTGTTGAAGCTTCTCCTCCAGTGCTTGCACAACTTTATCCTGTTCACATAAATGGCTAAGCTTAGCCTAGTATAGAACAGAAAATTACCACAATTAGCATTTTGTTATTTACATCTTCAGTAATCAAAATCTAACTTGATCAAATCATTACACAAATCTGTATAAAATGTTATTAAAATAAGAATTCTAAAATTATGAAGGCACCAGTCTTGCATTTTCAAGTTACTTAAGAAACCCTCTTTACTATGAAGTGCTATTATAACTTGAAACAGCATAGCTCAAAACATATAATTTATGATTCTACAGCTAAATCTTTACAACTTAATAATAGGTATTAGATTCTATTTTAATTTACATATTGCTTAGTATTATAAAGATGATTTTATACATTCACAGTCTGTCCCATGGTTTTTCAGGTCACTGTATCAGAGAGTTAAAATTTCAGCCAAAAATATAATATTTCCTGCAAGTCAGAAACTTATTGCAGAGACATGTCCCTCAATTTCATGATGCAATTTCTGTTGGCAATCACCTGTATGAAGTGGGTTTCAAACCCAAAAGCCAGGAGGACAATCATTGCCAAAATCAAGATACAAACACCAACATTTACAGGGAAGAAGGAATACAAATGACTTACATCAATGTCCAGCTCTTCAGTTCTATATTTGTATAGTGTACCCCTACATTCTTCTTGTGTTAACTATAAGGAAGAATAATATTGCCATAAAACAACTTAGTTGGACTGTGAAAATGAAAACTACTGTTCAACTTAAGAGCTTTAATACAGAAATCAGCTTTTGCTTGAAAGGTAAACCTACCACATTGAACAATACATATTTAGCCAATATACATTAATGAAGGTAAATAAATGGAATGTCAAGCAGACTGCCAGTAGAGCTGCATTAAATTAGCAGGCTGTTTCTAATGCAAACTGGAGTTTTAAAGATGTACAACTCAATCACACATGGATTATGTAGGAAGATGAAATTGCCAGAGTACATCTAAATAATGATGCATCATTGTGTCCAAGTTTTGTTATATGAATTCTAAATACAGGGGCTCATTCTACTCTGAATTAACCATTCTAGGCCCACTAAGGTCAGGTATTTCACAAGCAGGATGATCTGATGTGAATCCAAAACCAGAGCAGAATGACCTAAGCTTACAACATATATGTAAATATCTTGTTATAGATACGTCCAGTAAGAGCCACCACTTTTCACATGGATTTTCCATATGGATTTCCTACTTTTCATAGAATTTCCTCCCCTCCAACAGAGCATTACCAGAAATGCCACAAATGGAAGCTCTTCTATTTTATCTTTGGACCTAGGCAAACTTGTCTCCTCGTTCGAGTAAGGATACAAAGTACCTCAAAATACTTTCATACTTTCAAGCTCCTCACATTAAGTTCTTAACTTTTTCAATCTGTTACTGACCAGTAACAAGATTTTAAAGTATTTTACAAGAAAAAAGGCAGCTCCCCATTTTAGAGTGAACTGTCACATGCAGTAACTACTTAATATCCTATACAGCAAGTATGGACATAACACTATCAACCTTCACATTCTATTTAATTAAAAACATTGTGTGTACAGAGTCCTGACAGAGATGCTTTCCTTCCATGTGTCTGTCACAATTAGGCTATTGTGACTTTATAGTACAAGAAGGACTACCAAAACACAAGTCTGTGTTAAGGGACACTTATAAATAAAAGGACTAGGGAAGGGTTAATGAGACAAGCATTCCAAACATAAAATAAATCTTCAACACACTGAAGTGTTTCATTTCACGATATTATGCCCACATATCTCATGCAAATGTACCTGGTGACAATTTAGAAGTATGTATAGTGTATTAAAAACACACAGTAACTTTCTTTGAAATGGACAGTTCATGAAAATGAATGTTGGAATATGAAAAAAGCCACAGCACTTTTGCACCTCATGAATGTCACACAAATTGAGATATCTATTTAAACTCCCACTATTGTAGAGTTGTGTTGTTTTACTGTTGATTTTATCACAATGAGAGAAAAATGAGGAATGGAAATATTTAAATAAAACTCATAAACATGGCCAAATGTCTTTAACTTACAGAGGAAACCTAGTTATATTTCACAACAGAAAGATACTACACAAGAAAGATTACCCCCTATTAGAAAAATACACCTTTCCAAGTCACTGCTCAGCATTTTATGTGGCTTAGCTGGAAAAATATACTGCTTTTTCAAGCCAGCATTTTTTATACTTTTTAAAAAAGAGAAACCTTCATTTTTCTGGCATTTCAACCTTAATTATAGCTGAGTTTAAAACAGTTTGCCAATTCAGCATCCCTAGCCCTGCGTACCTCCTGAGAGGAACACATCTTAAGTATTAAGAAGAGGAAAACAGATTCTCAAAGAACACTGTAGCCATGCTAATTCTTCTTATTAAAATCCTAGCACACTTTTCAAATGCTACCAACTTCTTGCTTTGGTCAGCAGTACCAGCTCCCCACAATAGGCACTGCTGCAGAGCCACCTCATTTTAACATTTCCACTGCAACGCTTTACACAGACTTAGCACAAAACCTCCCCAAATAATGTGAATAACTTAATCCATCTCTGACAAAACAGCAGCTCCACTTCTCACGGCACATCAGTAAATCCGCTCAAGGCAAGAAGTGCGCAATGCTATCGCATCCTGCTGGAATGACAACGGGAACTGCAGCAGACAAAACGCAATTACACATTTCAGGCAAGGTTAACAACCTCATAACCCTGGAAAACGCATTATAAGAGCTCCAATGACCAAGTTATCAAAATGTACTTCATGTCATGTTCCACAAACGCCTTTCTTGCCAAATCGCTCCCACAAAGCCTTTGCCAGGACAGTAATTCCAGAGCAAGAGTGCCATCTACTGAAGCAGTGACAGGAGTTGCTGCTGGCTTCCCTTTCCCTCGACATCTGCCTATTCAAACACACCAAATCCATTCCTCTTAACGTGGGGAAACACACCAAAAGCCCCCCAGTCAGTAGAGAGCAGCACCCTGAGGACCTACGAAAAGGACTTAGCATTTCTGAAAGGCAAACTGCACATGCAGAGTTTGGCCAAATGTGTATCTTGCATGTGAAAAAGTAACATGACCTTAACTGAACCTCCTTCTTAGGTTAGAAATCCTTTGCCATCAACTGTACAGTCCCCACCTCTGTCACACACCAGTACCAGATGATTCCCGGAAAGGGAGAGATCCCCCATGATGGACACCATAAGGTGTTGCTGAGACACAAGTGGTTAAAGCTATTTAAGTAGCTGATACTGAAAACAATTAAGTGACAGCATTATTTCATTACTTTGTAAGCTATTTTCAGATTCCACTAACTGTTTTGAGTCAATAAAAATACAGGAGGACATTTCACACCCCAAAAGCATGCTATGCACCTCTGTAGGATGCTGCACTTAGGAAATTAAACCAGGACAACCTAGGACATTCTGTTGTTGAGCACAAGATTAAAATAAAGACTTCCAAGAGGCCTTTTGCTTTTTAAAATACTTCTTGCTATCAGGAAGCAGGGCAAAGGGCATTTAGCCCCATTAAGCAAGGGTCTCCTTCAATTTTGAATTCTGTGACATAACACACTTCAAATACATATTGAAAAAATAAGATTTTTAGCTCAAACACAATCATCTTGTGTTCATAACAAAACCTGAAACCTCTCAAAATCTAACACGCCTAACAGCTTAAATGTATGAGCTCCTATAATAATAATAAGCCATAAGCAAGACCTCCCTATCCTTATAGGAACAAAACACTTAAGGGCTATTTTTCTGTTATTTGAATTTATTAAGAACAATTATCCATGGCAAGACCTGGATGTTAGCTTGTTGCACTCAGATTTTAAGTTTTCCTCCTCAAGAGAACTCACATATAAGAGGAATTGAGGAAAATTTTGCTTTTTAAAGTCAACCTGTACTGGTTTAGAGAAAAAGATTAGTTAGAGAACAAGATTAACATTCCTCATCCAGTATTAGGAAGAAGCAAAAAACCCCAAACCAAGGTAGAAATGGGTCTAGTCCATAAAAATCCTTTTTCTCTTGTCTGTACATATGGAATAATTTCCCTGGCTTGTACTTGTGAATTTACAGCACAGTCTGCAGAGTAGACTGATGGGAGTCAAAGTGATCTAAATAACTCTGAGGATGTAACAAATCACAAACAGAAGTGTCTTATAAATGACACATTTGAAATAGATGTTTTTGCTATTTTACTAAAGAACCATTAATCATTACAAACAGGAAGCAAGACATCTGAAATTAAATACAAGCTTTTCTTGCTTTCCTTTGCTTAACTCTAAATGAGCTCAGACTTAAAACGGAACTGAATAAACTGAAGCTGAGAAAGATCCTTTTCTTTATCCACAGGAATGGCTGCAGTCATCACAAACTATTTCAGCATCCTGACAACAAAACAACTTTCAGTCACTTGCACAGAGGCTTCTCCCAATTATTCACATCTCTTTAAAACTGCAGCAGGAAAGATGACTGTTAAACCAATTTATTTTATTTGAATAAAACATTATACATTGTTTAGACTTTAAACAAGTTGCTAGAATTTTAAACAGGTCAGTTTTGCATTACAAAAGTTTAGAAGACTATTTAGGCAGTGAAACACTGAGTGTGTTTTTAGCCTATCCTGAAAGTCAGTTAATTCAACATCTCATACAGGAAACTTCATCCATGAAAGCAGAAGATGATGTTACTCTTCAGCTAAGGCAGCTTCTGCATAAGCCTTCCGACATGCCACAAACACTCTGACCTGAAGAGACCTCATCTCTAATGGCAACAGGTTATTCAGTCCTCATGACCTGTTAGAGTCACTGTTCCTCTGACAAGAATGTCAAAAAAGGTGTTTATTCAGTGTCAGATAGGAAGCAGCAGATGTGCCTGCAAGGTGAAGGCAGATACTGCAGCTGACAGCAGAGCTTCATCAGGGCAGCACCTGGGAATTTATTGGTATCCCCAAAGACAGGAGCAGATCAGCCCAGGCACAGCTACACCTCAAATATGTCTATTTAATATTAGAAGCTCGGGTGAGTTTCCCCTGACACATCTAAAGCACCTCTGCTCATTATACACCTATTGATTTCTCTGTCTTACACACTCTATCACACAAAATTGACTTGCTTTAACAAAATCCTAGCAGTCAGGCTCCTTTAAAAAATTACAGCAACCCCCCGAAATTTCATTGAGGGCTTGAGGACACCTTACTTCTCTCATTCCCCCCTTCAGGTTCCATGTTAAAGCTCCTGTTTTGCATTAGGAGCACAAATTGGATGGTCATGAAATCAGTCAATCCCAACCCAGCTTCCTTTGGAAAGCTGAGATTTTTTTGGCAACACTTTTGGATCGGAAGTAAACTTACGATGTGGAGTTGACTTTAAAGAAAATGAAACATGCAATTAAGCTGCAGCATTTTTTAGAAACACAGCAACAATAAACATCTGTTTTACATGGCAGAACATCCCCTTTTCTTCAAACTGTGCAACCTTTATGCATAATTTTGGCTCACAAGGGCATAAACGTAAATTCAAGGGAACTGGCCAGATATTCCCTTGTGAGAACAACACCTTCATTGTAGCTGAGGCAAGAAACTTCTTAAGCATCCCCTGCCTGACAGGGGCTATTCAGTTCGGCCCCAGCATCCGTAAGTCACTGCGGTGCCAACGGAAAGGGATTGGCCATGCTCATAAGTTAATGCAGGTCTCAACTCACAGAGAATATTTCCATTCACATTTCCGATTCTTCTTCCATCTTACCATTGCCAACCAGCACTACTGGTAAGTACTCTGTAAGTGTGCACAGTAAAGTCTGCTGTGACTTTATGAACAGACACTGCCTTCTGGATTTACAGGCCCCAGATCAAAGTAATTTTGATCCTTGCTTTCTTCAAGTGGCTAAAGGCTTGGTAGGTGCAAACAAAAACTTGTAAATCCACTTCCTAGAACAAAACAAAATTGCCAGAAATGACCAGGTAAACACCACTCACATGCTTTTGTAGTGGTCAAAAGAAAGAAGCACCTTTGAACACTAATTGCAGAGAATCATGCTAAGACAAATGTTGGAAGCTTATTGGAAGTTTCATGAATTTACTGGACGCCTGCATAAAGCACCAACTAATTAAATTGTCTAGACAGAAAAAGTTATTCAAAAGTGTACATTTAATACTAAACAACAAAAACGCAGCGAAAGCCATGCTAACGATATTGCAGCATTTTAGGAAGCATGGATGACTTGTGGGTTTCCAAAGCAAATCAGAGAAACACCAATGTTATGAATAAGTCTGAGGAACAACCAAAACTGTCACTAAGGAAAATTTTCGCAGATGATAAAGCAATTTCATTCACTATCCAAGACCTTACTTGCTGGTACAGTTGCGGTCTTAGCGCCGAGTTCTCAATCATAGTGTGAACCATGGTGATTAAAGGTTCATTCTCTTTCATCTATTTCAAATCAGGAGGAGCATACAGCAAACATCAGTTTACAGCATGGCTAGATTTGAAAGACGACACTGTAAAATATAGCCTCTACTTTAATTCTTTCTAATAATGCAGTAGATTACATTTTAACCCATGCTTTTTTATATATTCCATCATTCAGTAATATCAACATCTGAAAAGTTTAATAATATCGAACAAATATATCAAAAATAACGTAAATGCTCAAAAACCAATGTAATATTTATTCACCAACACTCTCCCTTTTAAAAAATAAAACCGCTTAAAATAAGTTTGGCTTTGCATGATATTGAAACAAAAAGGATTACTGGATTTTGCAGCAGGAACACTCAAACCCTTATCAGAAAACCTTTTAAATTACAGATTTAGTAACTCCGTGTACATTAAAAAGATGTAAGCTTTCCCAGCCTGTGAATAGACTTATGTTCATGTATCACAAAATGTCTTTATATACTGCACTGATTTAACTTTGAATCATCGCCTGTTGCATTTATCCACCCCCATGCACAGGTGTGAAACTATTTTGGATCTGGCAGGACATTTTCTATAATGATCAGTATTTATTGTTAAGCATGCAAATGTCACAATCGGGTTTTTTAGTACAAATTGCATACATTTAGGGTTTCAGAAAAGTGTGCAACACAGGAAAAAGTACGGCATTTTGGTTTTAGAAAGGAGACTTCCCTAACAATAGGGGAAAATTATGAGAACAGGTGGTTTTCTTCTCCAAAAGAAACTGAAAATTCACTTAATGCACAATCCTCCTCCTATTTTTGTTGGAAACTTTAGGACCTGTTGGAAACTTTAGCAATACCTGTTTCAGGTATGGTTACGAAGTGTGTGAAGGAGCATTCATGATCTTTCACTTTGCATTTATGTGTATATATATGCACTCTCTATGAATGTGCACAGCAAGGTTTTCTTCCATAGATGGAAATGCAACAGAATGAATTTTTGATGCCTTCTAGTATTTCTTGCCCCAAATTATTTAGGAAAAGCCTAACTTGTACATTTGGAGCAGTATTTTTTCATCTTATGGTATAAAAAAAGTTCTTATTATAGACAGAGGACCTTTTTGTTGTTGTTGTTGTTTTTTATCCACTGCAAAGTCTGATCAGGTGGTAAGTTAATCAGCCAATAAAAGGTACCTTAAGAAGCTTATGATGCTCTGTTTGTTCAAGGCAGAAAAAACCCTAAACAAGCAACCCTAGCATTTACTCCATCATCTCCAGTACACGAACAGAAAACCAGAACTGACACAAGAAGTTGTTCTCCCTCTACATTAAAATTTTCTCCAGAGAGTGGGTGCACTCCAGACAGTGGGGATACCAAGAGAGATCTCAATAGGAAGAGCAACAATAAGGTCCAAAGCCAAGTAATCAAACTACAGCCAACTGATATATTTATCAAAGAAAAATTTCTCTGAGGCTCTAATATTTTATTAGGAGCAATCAGGTTTGTATGCATTTTTATTTTCAGCATTTCAACAGCTTCTTACCCTCTAGCTAATACCGTTCTACAATATCTCAAATTTTTCTTTTCTGACCAACAACAGACAGCACCAGAATTAATTTCTGTTGAACTGTTCAAAGTTTGTTTCAATCCACATTAGAAAACAAGCAAAGTGTATTTGCTCAAAAGACATTTTGAAGTTATGTTTTGTTCTCTAGAAGCTCCAACTTTGATTTACAAGAGTTCTTCCAATATTTTTACTACCACTGATGCTTAATCACACTTATCTAACCCTGTCTACAAAGGCCAGTTATATCCAGGAAAGTCACAGTTCCTTAAGCCCCTATGGAACAAAGATCAAAATCCAGTCAATTGGTAAAGCAATGCCAATCAAAGAGCCTTTGGAGCAGTCAAATACAAGTGTTTTTCTCCTTTGGGATCAATGTTTCCAAAAAAACCCTGACATTTAAGTATTGAGTAGTTAGGATCTTGAGGGAGCGTCTCTGTGTCACAAACCTTCTAAAGGCTAAAGCCAGTGCACAAATAAATCAGAGTAACATGGGATACAGTGGCAGGTTCCATGCTCTAAAAGATGACAAGAATACCTATTTTGTGGTCTTCAACCATTATCATAAGGCTACTCTCAAACTGAAGCTGGACACTATTCACATTGAATAAACAGCTCAAGGAAAAATATTGGCTTGCTCATAACAGAGGCAAGCCTTGGTTTTCACTCATTTAAGAAAGAAAATCATTCTTGTACAATAAGGGACAGATTTTAGACCCTACATGTAACACTAAAAGTATAGATTCTCTCTAGTTAGAGAAGTCACAAAAATTGGAATTCATACCTCCATAAGCAAACCAAGGTTTGAACTGCCACACAGCAACAAGCCCAAATAAAATCCAACAGTCTTGGCTTTATCACTTCCTACTTCAAGTAAACAACTCTTTCTCTGCAGAAGTGATGTTTCATCTTTCCTTTTTTTGTACTGATGCAGTGTAAAAAAGCAGATAAAGACCCTACCTCCCTGACATGTGAACTACATGAACGGCTAGTTTATTTCTGAGTGGGTATTTCGTGTTTTAAACTGGAAAGCCAAGCTATCAACAGCTTTTCTCTTCCTCCCTTTTCCTAGATTCCACGTTTGGTAACACCCTACACAGATGACATTCCAGCCTGTTCTAGTGAGGTGGCAGCAATCAGCTGGGACAGTGGCTGCCTACCAGGACAGGTGACCTCCCTGCTGAGGTGACACTGTATGTTTTGGGTGACAAAAGACTCAGATTAGCCATTTTATCCATTTTCTCTCAAGCCCCCTGAGGGTAAAAGCAGTGGCAATGGGATCTTTTCTCCCACCTTCCCTCTGCTCTTCAATCCTCTGTCCAAGAAAGAAAGGAGGAAGCACTTCTCCTTCCTCCTTCCTGTCTTCTTTCTACAGTAATTCTGTCTCAATTTCACCCTAGAGCCCCTGTCCTTGAGCATTCCTTCTTCCTTTGAGTAAGGGAAAAAAAAAAGGGCTGGGTCAGCCACTTTACCTGTTCCACATAACCTTAAAAATACAAACAAAAGTAGTATCCTGTAAGGCGCTAACATAGGATATAGAATTTTAGGCTGAAACACAAGATACCATGTCCTTGTACTATTTCAGCCTTCCTTAATTTACTACTTGTTCCCAGAGCCACTTTCAGCATCTCAGAAAAAGGGAGATGAAGAAGAGAAAACAGAAGCAAAAACCAAGACAGTGAGGATGTTGGCTGTGGGACCTTCACTCCTTTATTTGACAACTTCTTGCTCAAGTTCTGTTTATTTTTAGGCACACTTTGAAAATGCAAAGAAACTAAAAATTAAAGTCCCAGCAGAATTATTTTAACTCCTAAACATCTAAGCTATTTACACAAATAGCTATTCCAAAAAAATGGAAAAAATAAAAAAAAAAAAGACTAAACTAAACTAAACTTAGTGAAACTTCTACTGTGACCAACCAGCCTGGGATAGGGAGTTTTACACAGATAACATGAGCTCAATAGAAAAGGGTGTTTCAGCCAAAGGAAAGTTTTACTATCAAGATAAAGTTCAGAAGTGTACTAGGAGACTGGTGTGCTGGAATTCTTGATAATAACAAAGATTCAAGTGGGACCTTCTGCCATGGCTTTATTTGCAAAGGACAAAAAAGCATGTCCAGTTTTTACTTGGGGAAAAAACCAACCTTATGTTCTGTGTTGGTCACTCTTTTTGTAACTACTGGGTACAAATAAATTAAGGAGACAGCTGGCTTGCATTCAGCAGCACACAATAAGTGATTCTTTAAAGTTTGATAACGCAGAAGACTTGAGATGGTACATGTACTCAGTGTCTCACACTGGCAAACAAATCATCATTGCCTAGGGTTGCTAGCTATGTCCAGAACTACTTCCTAAATTGGACCTGAATCTCTCTCCCAACTCTACAAACCTTGAGCCAGCAGAGTGGTTTGAAAAGAAAAGGGTGCTGGACAACCATTTACTTGGCCCTAAGACATCAAAGAAATCATGTGACTGGGTATCTGTGAACCAAGTCTTTTCAATCTTTTTTCCCCCTCTATCTCTGAACTTCAACAACAACAACAAAAATTCTGAAAGCATAATACAAAACCATCAGGAAGTGTGACACGAGAATTTCTAAGCATCGCTAAAGGAAACAGCCGTACAAAAACGAAGCGTGATTTCAAAACGGCGATGGAATATTCTTGATTCTTGATAAGAAAACCACCTAATCAGCAGCCAGCTTATTGCAACAGAATGTAAGTTACCTTCCCTACACGTGAATTTTAGTCTGCCTGAAAAGTCACCTGTGCAACCTTGTAGCAAACTTACTATTTATTGTGTACAGTAGTGAACTCTTTGTGACCAAGAAGGTGAGAGTTGAAGATTAAGGGACTGGAGTCCCACCATGTGCTATAAGCAAAGCAGGTTTTGACACTATTTTCAGAGATTAAATACAAGTGGAAATACCTACTTTAAGTACACAGGACATTTAAAATCAGAGAGGGTAAGTGACTATGCTCACTGGTTACAGATGCTGGCAACAAGGAGGAAAGGCCTCAATTACACTGGAAGAAATTTTGATTTTTTATGCTTTCCAGCATAAGGGGAAACTGATATCTGGCAAAGTAATGAGAAGTTACAAATGTGATACCACCCCTAGGAGCAGTGGTACTCAAAGCAAAAAGACACTCAGGGGGATTTATTTCCTACAGGTAGATGACAGTATTATAAAACAGGAGAAAAAAAGAAAAACTAATCAGAAACTGAGACAAGTATTCCAATCTGCTCTTCCATGATTTTGTGATTAAGGTAATGTATTTCAGACTTGACTTCTAAGTTGTTCTGATTCCTTGCATCTCTGGTATGGCACAACTACAGACTTACACACTTTCCTAAATTAATGCTTACCACATCACATTGCTAAATTTTACCTGGTGCAAGTAAAAGGAAAATAATTTTTACCACTTTGCATCTTGTACGTAGACAGTTCCCCCCATTTAATCCTGTCCATCATACTCACAAGCTTGGCTAATCAAGCAACAACAACACAGTTTACACTTCACATCAACAGTTATACTTTCTTGAGAATGAATTTCAATGTTGAAGCCAGAATCACTCCCTTATTCCAAAATATTATAGACTGGAAATATTTGAGTTGGATGAAATATTTTGGTCTAATTTAGCAAGCAGTTTGTTCCTACTGTTTTGGACCTCCTGCAGCCCCTTAAATAAAAAAATATAGAGATGTTTAGAAATGCACTGCCATCCAACTGACTTGGTCATAATTCCCACCCTGTTTTCAAGAGGTAACAGGAAAATAAAGCTACTGGGTGAACCAAGCCCACGTGAGAGTGTGTATTCTTTGTCTCTGTGCAGAGCTGGGGTTTTTAATAACTCATTGAAACCCCAGTAGAGGAACATGCAGAATATAAAAGTTCTAATGGGTTTAAGTGTAAGGCTCAAAAGTCTCATTAAAAGGCAGATTATTACAAAAAGTGATTTTTGTATTTTTAACCAATGGTCATCCAGTTGCTTATTTTAGTTCTAAGCAATTATGACTGTCTTTTATAACTGCTAGCAAAAAAAAAAAAAAAATCCACTTCAAAACTTCTCAAACACAACTTGTACAGAAATCCTACTTGGTCATGCAACATGGCTATAAAGAGAAGTATGTGATATTGCAATTCTTCACTTGGCAATCAATTATGTTCGTGAAGACAGAACTCCATAAGATAGCAGAAATTGAAAAGAACCAAAATCTTACTCTTATATAAATCCTTCAGAATGAACTGAGAAAAATGAGAAAATGAGTCATGTTATGATTTCTTTTAAATATTTCTTCATGTTTGACCTCCTTTTCATTTAATGTCCTGTAGAAACACCTAATTCTTCCTAATTTGAAAAACGGACATTCTCAGAAGTACCCATTTTTTATAAATTGCATGTGTGTCATATGAGCTTGGAAATCATATTAAGACTGGTTAAACAAGGTAAAATGCTAGAGTTAGTGTTATTATGAAAAGGACATTAGGAACATATTTAGAACAGAAAAATTAATTGGTGATTGGCTACTGTTTTGTGACAGATTTTAAATTTAGGGATTTTTTTTTTCCCCCATAACATCTCAAATTTGTGATCGATTAAGATATTCTGTGCTGTGGGCATCATCCAACTTCATAAAAAGCACTGAAAATCCTTCTCCCCAAATATTTCCAGCTTTGATAGGAGCAGGCAAAAAGCATTAAGAAATATAAATGCACAAGTAAATTGCAAATCCCACCTGGTGATCCAAATATATGGCATTCCTTTGAAGGTGATGTGAAAGAATCTCATTCTAGCAGGCAGCAGTCAGAGAGAAAAAGGAAATGGACAGAAGGTGCAGAATGCATGAAAAGAGCTTTAAAAGATGCAAACTAGACAGTGATCTTTCTGTTTTATGGAGAAACGTAATGCTGCTTTTAACTGCCTTTTTTTGTTGAACTGTTAACAAGTTTTGAGCCCGAAACAGAAGTGATGAAAGTTTGCTACGAATCAGACTATGAACTACTACATTACATTTTGGTTTACAAATAAAATACAGTAAGCTTATGTAAAAGTCCACTACACAGGCAACTATGAACCCTTTGATAAATCTGCATTTTAAACACATCCTGCTTTTCACAGATTAATTACAAATAAGATGGCATCTGAGAGGAGGCTGTATAAACAACAGATTAATCTATCACAACTAATTTTGTTTGTAATACCGACAGATTACAACAACTTAAATTTTAAAACTGAACTAGAACGTATTTTGAAATATTCCCATGTAATTTTGACTTGGCTTATTTCAAAAAGTAAAACCTCAAAGGCTTAATAGCAGAACAC
Source organism: Corvus kubaryi (assembly GCF_017639235.1). Classification (NCBI taxonomy): domain Eukaryota; kingdom Metazoa; phylum Chordata; class Aves; order Passeriformes; family Corvidae; genus Corvus; species Corvus kubaryi. Next base: position 49,304 of record NW_024581757.1, read on the forward strand.
CACCCACACAAAGGATTAATGTTACTCTATTCAACTCGCACAGGAGTCAGAAAATCTCGCACTAGCAGTACAAAGCAAACGTTGATTAATGAGTGACTAGGAGTTAGTGAGAATGGAACATGACACACATTGCTTGGTAGCTGACCTTTGGGCTGCTGGCCTCAAGCTTTAGCTGCATGAGCTGTGCTAGTGTGTGTTCCCGGATACTACTCAGCTCCGCCTGCTGCCGTCTCAGCTTTATGAGCAGCAGCGTCAGCTCCTCTGGCTGAAGGAGTGCAGTGTGAGAAGCCAAAGAGCAGAGAAAAGGTTAATTGGTACCCCAAACAACACTTCAGTAAAATAAGGCACACCTTTATAAAAAGTTTACTTCTAAAGTAACGTAAGGCGCACCTTCTGAGTGCCTTACAGAACCTCTGACAGTCACACAACACATCTTCCCCAACTGAACACTTCCAAATATGAAATGAAGTTAACTTTTGACTACTCAAACCAGCAAATGCCATAAAAGCGAAACATTCTGTTATTAAGGACAAAAATAGTTGAGGATTTTGCAGGACGAAATCAGTGCAGTCCTCAAACTTTTCCTGACGTGGATATCGAATTGATGATATTGACTTAAGTCAGAGGGAGACAATTCCAGCCCTTAGGATGTCATTACCTGTACACGGGCAGCCATTTGAGCTTGGTGAAAGAATCAAAACATGCCCTCAAGACAATGGGGTTTTTAAAATAGTTCTTCAAATGTATGGGTCAAAATTGAGAGAAAAAATGATGACAAACCCATGTTAACTGAACTACCTCAGAAATAATCACCTTTCAAAAAATAAATCTGCAGAAGCATGACAAAAATAATTTTCCAACCCACCTTCCACAGGTCTGAGGCTGCCAGTTATTTTATTGCTTTACTTTTATGACTAAGCTGTACAATACAGCCTTAGGAAGGGACGAAGAATAGCATTTAAGACTCAAGATTATATGTATTATGGAAATAAAGTCCAACTCAAATGGGTATTTGTCAGGTAATTCCACACAGATCAGATTAGGTCAGTTCGGGAAACTCTACCTGAACCATTTCTGGGAACCATTTCTATTAGCAATACTTCAAAGAAAACAAACCACTGAACATCACAAGTATTTCTGTTACGTTCCTGTTTGCTTCTGTTTCTTACACTTCTCCAGAAGTCAGCCTTACAAGAGGTTAAATATCCATCCAGCATGTTGATTTTCTCATAAGCCCTGTGAGTTAAATAAAGCCCAAACACAAAAACCTCCTAAACCCCTGCTTGCTCTCTCCCACAGCCACAGAATTTCTGCAAAGCGAAGAAGTAAAGAAAAGAGCTCCAGAGAACCACATATGAAAAATGCTGAAAATGTTTCTCAGAATAAAGAGGAAAAATCCCTGAGAAGCAGCATGGCACTGGCACTTTTGTGAGGGAACAGACGAGCCCACAAGAGGGAGCAAGGGATTTCCACACAGCTTCAGTGGGCAAAACCATTTGCTTTTGAGGGAAAACCAACACCAAACCCAAATTGTCTAAAGGTAGTTTTCCTTCTTACAGTACTCTTTCAATACCTGGATTTAAAATACTTAAATTTCAGAGAGTAGGAGTAAGAATCTAGACTGCTATGAAAGGCATTTTCGAGTTCTCTCCAAAAACAGGCGACAGTGCTTTCAATCTGGAAAGTAACATCAATTCAAAGCACAAGAAGTCTTGTTTTTAGGAATATGAGAACAAGAAGTAGCATCTTCAAACAGAAGGAACAGTGATCCACTTTTTCAAGATCAAAACTCCTTTTGGCATGTTCTGAAAAGGCCCAATTTTAGTGCATTAGGAATAAAGCATTTAATGGCACTCCAATCCAAACTTTTTCCCATAGAGGAGCCCTTAGAATGGAACTCCTACTCCTCTCTAGACCTGCATAATGTTGATGCAAGTACTGTGCATTTGATGCAGGTCTTGGGACTCTTGCAACAAGCACAACACTAAATTTTCTCAGAGCTACTTACAGGTTTCCTCCTCTGGCCCTTGCAACATTCTGCTGTGGGCAGGATTTCTGGGTTCTACAGGCAGAAGCTTGGACCTCCTTGCCCCTGTGGAGATCAGCCCAGCTCCATGAGCAGAGCCCAGGAGAGCTGAGGGGGCCATGAACCCCAAGAAATGACTGCAAGGCTCAGCTGCCAAAGGCCAACCCACAAAAGTCGCTGGAGATGCCAGAAATCTGTGCTGGGAAGTGCATGAAACAGGGCTCAAGGCAGTGGAAGGACTGACTGTCCACAGCGTGGTTCCAAAAGGGGGGAAAAAAAAAAATCTTTTTTCTTAATTCATAACTCTCTCAATCAGTATTTTCAGACTGACAGAGAGATGGCAAAAAAGGAGACAAAAACTGGTAAAAAGAAATGACATAAATTTAGGGCAGTTTTTTGGCTGAGAGTCATGTTTCAATTAGGAAAGTGGACAGTACTCAACAATATCACTTTGAAGAAACATCTTCAATGAGAATTTCAGCTCTACCACAGTAAAGTGTCAGAAAGGACATCATTTTACAAAATGCTGTTTTAGTATCTCTTACATTTCCAAAAAAAGCCAAACTTTACTTCTAGGATTTTCTAAATAATTAATGGAGAAATAAGTGCTCTGTGATGTAGTCTACCCTCTCCCAGGAATTTCAGCAATGTATCAACGATGATTAAAAAATAATAAATCTGTATTTCCCAAAGAAAACCTTGACTCAGCAGCTACACATAATTCTCAGAATTCCGTGGAACCACAGAGCACTTCTCTCCTTGATAATTTAAATAAAGGCTACATTTAAAGCAAGCTTTAAATACAATAAAATTTCAGTGTTGCCTCTTCATACTTAAAGGATTGTTCTTTAAAAAACTCCTGATGTACCAAATAAAAATCCAACTCACTGTTTTGCCTTGGAGACTCTGAGGAGTAACAGGCTGTAAACCCAGACCTGCTGGCATCGACCTTCTGTCCGGCACAAAGACATGCTGTACAAAAAAAATAGCACAGTATGATCCACAGTTATTTCTAAAGACTCAAGAACTTTTAAATGCTAAAAAAAAAAAAGTCAAGCCAACTTCACTCTCATGAAAATTTGCTATGATCTGTGCCAATCGTGCTCCCTGCTGATCTACTTCATAGGCCATTCAAGTAGTCTAAATTTTAGAAATACCCCAAATTTCATGATTCATTTAATTAACAGTTCTCCCTCTTTGTTGTTGCCCTACTGATAGACTGTGTAAACTACAATTTTAGCTTTTCACTTATGTTTCTCATCCTTTTCCCCCCTCATGTTTCCCATCCTTTCTTCTCTCCCTTTCCCCACCCTTTCCCCCTCACCTTTCACGCCCTTTTTTCTCCCCGTTTTTCTGTCCTTTTCCACATCACATTTCAAAGTGACACGACACCGTGACACTCCTCAGGCAGTGTGTTTGGGCACCCAAACACTGCATCTTTCACTTTTAGCCATCCCTTCATCTGAGCCCATTTTCTGGGCTCACACTTCTGCCTGCTTTGGAAGTGGCGTGTCACAACTGACTTCCACAGGCAAAGCTTAAAATATCCTTAAGACTTTGGTCTCAGAACTAACATTCAGGCCTTGCCAAGCACAGTTCTATCTCACATTTCCCGTGTCTTCAATTTTGGATCAAACTTTGTTTGCTGGACAGGGCAGTTCCTGTTCTCATCATATTAGTAGTCCAGGTCTTCAGAGAATGCATATCCTGAGTCTGTTCTTCCATTGGTTTTGCAGGGCTATATTTTGCCTACACCACAGGGTTGCCTAAACCAGGAGTATGAGTGGGCACAGCCTCACATACATGACCTCCTAGAAGTGAGCAGGCATAAAAGGGAAAAGAGAAGACCATCCCACCTCTGCCTCCCTATACACACAAAAATACACAATTTTTGTACTTCAGCCAGTGCCAGGGGTGTGGGAAGCAATTCTTTTTCTGCTAATACAGTTCAGAAGAAAACTACTACTCTGTCCAAGCAAGGAGGAAGCAGGGGAGGATTTGTAACTCAGCAGAGGGCCTGAGTCAGATCACTTCTGGGAACCACTCTGAAGTGGTGGAGTTGATGCACCATCCCCAGCCACGAGCCAGGCCTACCCACAAATCACATTTATGTCTGATGATATACCAACAGACTACAGTTCTATTTCCAAAGCACAAGCAATATAACCAATAATATTCCCCAGAGTGGATCTTTATTATTTAATAAATGTAGACATTGGCTAAGAACAGTGAAAAATATGAAATATTAATAAATATTAAATGGTTAATAGAAATTTTAAAGGAAGCCTGGACACCAAGAGACAGGTTTAACACAAAAAGATCCACAGTCATGGCAAGATACCTCGGGAAAGTACATCTACAATGATTTGTGAGAAAAAACATTGAGGACTTGCTTCACCAGTGTTGCAAAGGGAACTCATATGATGCAGTTCATTTAAGGACAGCTGAACAATAGCAATTTGGGGAGGTAGTCCTTTTCTGTTTTGCTGGAGTCTCAAAAGATTAGTGGCAGATGGCTAGATAAAGTAAATTCTGTGGGTGGAGTGCAGCATTCTTGGGGCTGCAGATGCAATTTCTATTTCAAGAATAATAGGGAGGGTCTTGGAATAGTAAGGAAAGACACAACACAGGACAGAAAATTAGTTGATAAGAAAAGAAATAAGAAAACTTTCAAACTGAAGGGTGACTATTTTGGAGTCGGCAATGCCATTTAAACATATACAAGCACTCAATTCAAAAATAGAAAAAAGGAAGTTTTGGCATCTGCTAACTATGTTCTCATTCCTGCATTTTCAAACTGTGTCTTCACTGATTTCCAAACTGAAATACTCACACACAAAGAGATTCATTCAAATGGGCAATTGGACATGAACACAATTGTTTCATGTTTGCCATGTCTTGCAACACCACCCTTGCCTCATCCTTTGAGGAGAGAAAGGATCAGCAGAACAAAACCAAAAGCCACAACAAAACCCAGCTCTTCTTTCTGGATCCTTTTCTCTTGGGAAGCAGTTCAGCTTGAGTATCCTCTGCCTGTCAGAGTGACCTAACTTAGGCAGAAAATACAGCTTGCCCTGAGCAGGGTGGCCACACAGCCCAGCTTTTGGCTGCCTGAGGAGGATGCTTGGATAAATGTACACATGGCTTAGGCTCCTTGACTCTGTGCTGGAAGAGACCTCTTCTACCTCTCATAGAAGCATCCCTCTCTCCTCCTGGGGCCTTTAGCTTTTTTTAGTAGCTTTTTGTTCAAAGTATGTAAGTGTCCAGTTTCTTATAAAGTTGCTGGATGACTAGAAGATCTTGTTCATCTTTCCAGTTCCAACACATGAGGTAGCTCCTGCAAGTTCAGCCTTATTCTCTTGCCATTTGATTTTACCACAGTTCAGCTGAGGATGAGATCCAGGAAAGATCTTCAAACTTTAATTGTGAAAAAAAAAAACAACCCAAAAATGGTGTGGTGTTCCTCCCATGCAGCTCCCTGCATATAGAGGAGGAGCATGGAGAGAAAAGCAGCAACTAAGTGCCTACAGAAAATTGCACGTTTCAGAAAAAAAGCCATCTTGAACAAAACCAAAATGAAGTTTGGTGAGCTAACTCTGAAGCTGTTTGGAACAAAGTCCACAGTGTGTTGCAAAGTAGTCTTACACTGAGAGGGGGGATGATGAGGTCAAGTACTCTCTGCCACACAGGGACTTCTAAAGATTAAAGTTAAGGCAGGTGAAGGGCATTCAGGAGCCCTGGCAGTTCCTAAGCCAGCAAGGATCAGCTCTCACCCTTTCCCAGGAAACAGCTTTGATTTTCTGCTGACAGGATGATCATGGACTGAGAACACCATTCTTGGAGTCACTGTGAAGGTTTTATCTGTACTTAATCACTGTGAAGGATCACAGATAGGAAGAACTTTTCTTGGCTCCTCTTCCTACCGAGCTATCCAAACCCAAAGAGAGTCTGGCCCAAAGACTGCCCCAGTTCTCAGTGAAATGACCCATCACATTTCTAAATTTTAAATTTCTTCATGTGCAAGCACAGCTGTTACAGGGAACAGTCTTTATAAGGGGAAATTTTGGTCTAGTCCTATGCCACTGGATTCAATCAGAAAACTTGTACAGGAATATGGGTTCAAAGCACTTGGGTCTCAATTGTTTGAGTGGAGGACTAATGACTTCATAAAACTGTCAAAATTTTTTACAGTTTATTGTCATGATTCCTCAGGTAAGTGGACATTAGTCTCCTTTCTGTGTTATACAGAATAAAGAGTATTTTAATTGTTTTATGTCCTTCTCCAGATATTCTTTCTAACTCATCACTTGTGAACAAGTTTAAAAAAGGTAAAAGCTTAAAAGGTAACAACTGTTAATAGGAATTCTGCAAATGTAGAAGTCCAGCCAGAGATGTTAACATTACAGTCCTGCAGTACATGGAGAAAAATATATTGGTGACAAAAATCGATCTTCTTGTGGGTTAAACACTCCAGCAGGTAACAACCAACATATTGCCAGGCACACTAAGTTTTAACTTCTCATGATAGAAGAATTACAGAATATTGGATAAATTCTGTAACTTTCTGTTTAGATGGCCATCTAAGCAGAAGTGCAGCACTGTACATGACAAATATAGGCTACATAGCCCTGGAGAAGAAAGCTCAGCCCACCTCTTAACTTGGGACAGCACTTAATGGGCACAGATGGGACTAAGCTCTGGAGAGACACAGCGTGACATTTTCAAATCACTGTCACAGAGGGGTTTCAGGAGGATTTTGAGAACCTAAAAATAGAAAGCCAACCACTGACAGCCATCAAAAAACCCACGATCTCTGTGTAGATGGGGTTTAAATGTTAACTTTGCCCCACTGATTTCAAATAATCAGTCTTCTAATTTCCCACCTCTTAAAGACAGGTGTGTTTTTGAATTAACAGCAAAAGCTGGTTGTGTAACTAATGAAATACAAACCAAATAGCATGAAAAACTCAAGGGAAACAGGAGGCTTGTATAAAAGATACTAAATACTAAATGAAATACTAGCATAAAGTGTTTAATGAGGAGAAAAAAACATCAGGAAGAGAAACATGGCTGACAGGACAAGTAGTATGTGCTCTGCAGCCCTGACCCCAGTGATGTTTCCCAGATATGTGAGGACCACTGATTACTCATTTCCAGAGCAGTTGAGGCATAAAGGCTATCAAAACAAAATGACTCCTTTGGTGAAAGGGATCTAAAAACTTTAAAATACAACACCTGATGATCAACTCTAAGTTGTTTAAATTGCTTTAAGATGTAGTTATAGATTCATTTTTCTCTGCATCAAAAGAAGACATCCAAGGACAAAATTTTTGGAAAAATGCTCAGGAGTGTTTTACATCCAACTGAAGGAGTAATTTTTACTCAATTATTTCCAATCCATTAAAACCCACGGTAACACAAGCAGGCTGGATGTATCAGAGTGGCACATATGGCACCCAAGTTTACAGCTCCTTGTGTCTCCCTCTCAGTGGTGAAGACCAGAAGAGTTAACACTGGACAAGCACTAAGGCTGTGTGCTTTTAGACTGGTCTTCAGTGATCTCCCTAGTAACTCAAAGGCATAAAAAGGAATAATACACTTGGTTTGCTGCTGGAACCCAAGGCAGCTGAACTTGTTGCTGAGGAACAAAAAGCAGCATGTGGAAAGAAACCTAGGATTTTGAGTCCTCTTGGAGCTACAAAGGAGATAGATTTCTGTACATGCACAAGCTATTCTGAATAATTTGCCTATTGACTCCTTTTCATTTTCTTTTTAGTGAAACAGATTATTGTGGACAGTAATATCAGGACATGTCTTCATCAACTAGTGTTTTAACAAAATACATTTTTACTACCCTTAGATTTTCCAGTACTTTTTAAAATCAAACCTTTCTCCATGAAAACAGTGATGTAACAATCTCGGTTATAATAAAATACACTACAGTGCAACACGAGTTTTACAGTAATCAGATACTTTCTACTGAAGAGCCCTGTAAGTGAGAGTTTTAACTATTAAATGAAGCATTTTTACCTTTGTGTGATGTGTCCTGTGCCTGCGATCAATGGTTACATCTCCCCTCTGCACCGGCGATGACACTTCCGATCGGTACGTCCGCTGTGGGGAGTATCCCTGGAAACCAGCGATGGACCCGTGCGTGGGGGACGTGGGAATCGAATGCATCGTCTGATCAGAGATATTCATCATGGTTTTTGGGCTACTCAGGGTGCTGTGCCTGCTGAGAGTGGTCTGCTTGTTGTAGAACTGGCGCTGCTGCCACTCGTAGAGCTGCCACATCGTGTCATCGCGCATCGAGCGCCGCTTGTCCTCGGCGCTCACGGGCCCCATGGCTCTGTCATAGACCGAGGGAGTGACACTGCAGAGGCTGTCTGGACGTGTCTTGCTGTTCCTTGGCAGTGTCCTGTACCCTTCTGGGTACCGGGGCAACACCTGAGCTCGATGGCTTGGCATGTTCCTTGGTAGCGTCTGGTAGGAGATTATGCTGGAAGACAAGTTTCCTTTTATTAGCATTAATATTATGGCAATATGAAGTTGTTCACTATGGGTTGGGTTTATCCAGCTAATGCTCACCTTTTATAATATTTCAAATGCCATTTAAAAAACGCACAAGAAAATCAAGGCAACAGTTCAAGAACCAATGATACTGAATGAACGCACTGCAGCAGCCAAAAGTGGATCCTTTCTCTCTGATTAGCTCTTGCTGATATAATCCATATTTCATCTTTTTACCAGTTTGCCAGTCTAGTAGTGTCAAGTTTTGATCAAATCTTGCAAGTTGTCTATATGCTGGATAGGTGAAAGTTTTTACAGTTGTAGAGTTCTACACTGTTTCCATACGTTTTCCATATTTCCATTTGAAATGTTTGCTTCTTCAAAAGTGAAAAAATATCCTGTTGTTTCCCTAAGAAAGTCTTGAGCAATTACTGTGTACTTAACAAAAACCAAAAAAGATTCTTTTAACAGCATTCCATGGGAAAACTGCAGTAATTGTCTAAATAAATTATATTTTGCAATTGTCAAAGACAAGCCATTCCATATCAGCCATTCAAGTGAAAAAAGAGCAATATCTGTCTTTGTTTGATAATAATACGTTACTGCTTTTCAACTCGGATATGAATTCAAAGGCTTATTTCTTTAATTTTTTGCACTATTAAAATTTTGGAGTTCTACAGTCATTTAGCAACTTTCAGCACTAGTTGAAATGCAAAATTTCCTATAGCAAGGATCGATGCATACCTAAGTATGACAAAGCACATCTTGTTCATTTTTTTCGGAGGACAAAATCTAGGTCATAAACATTGATTCATTCACCCCTTATCTAAAATGCAAATGAGCACCTCTTAAAACCTTTTGCTACTGATCAGGCATATTGATGCTTGCTCAGAGACAACAAAAGCAGCCTCAAATTGGACCTGCTTTAGCCATGAGAGGGCAGCAGCTTCCAGCTACGCCCCACACTAATGCGAACTAAAATCCCTGCCTGCACCACGAGGCACCAGAACCTGAAAATGGTTTTGAATAACTTCAGCGCCACAAAAAAACAATAAAGAAATGAGGTAGAGCGAGTGGCAAGGTAAACCAGCATTATGCATGTGAGATCCTTATGGAATAACTATCAGAGAAATTGATGATGGTAAAACCCACTTTTCACTGAAAATAGTTAAGCTGAGTATTTACCATCACCTGTAACACTTTGAAGATGAAAACTGCTATAAAGAGCTTTATGTACAAAATCTGCTACAGTTTCTGAAGCTTTTCAAGAATTAATAAAGAATTATCCCCGCTTTGTAGATTGGACAGTTTCCCATTCTTGCAAAAAAGTTATGAAAAGGGAAAAGGGATTCTAAGTTCTAGTGTTCCGTTGCAAAATCTGCTTAAATACCTCTAAATTTCTTTAGTTAACATACCATTAATGATAATAATTTTGTCCATCTCCATATTTACAAGCAAATAAACAAGATGCTTCTGAGCTCTATATCTAACTTTCAGAAGAGAATTGTAGCTATACCCCGTAACAGCTACAGTGAGGCCTGACATTTTCATGAATATATTTAGTAGCAAGACACACCTCACTCACTGAAGCTCCTCACACATTTTATTAATTAAATGGGCAGTGTAACCCTGTTGGCACCTTTAAATATCCCAAACTTGCAAAAAAGCTGCCTGAAGTTCTTACCGTGTAAACTCATCAATTTAAAATCTGCATGCAATTACTTATAGTCTTGAACATTTAGAAAGATAACATAATCCATCTTCAATTGGTAAACCATGAACACTGTAAAAGCTCCATCACCTCAGTATCAAGCCTTGTTTTACATAACTCAATAAAATCAGAACAGATTTTCACCAATGTACTGTTGATAATTGCAAAAATGTTGTTCCAGTCAAACCCAAAACCCAACTCCAGACAGAACTGCAGCTTCCAGCTGTCTTGCACACAAGGGGAGACTGCTGCAGCTGGGTCTGAGGTTGCAAAATATTTCTGCAGCTGTCATCATAAATAGCTCCCTTATAATTGCTCCCATACGAAAAAGAGGCTTCCACATGTGTTTACAGACACCTTTAGAGGTTGTCTGTAGGACTAGTCCTGGGTAGCAACAGTGGTTCTGGTGTCCAAGTTGGACTGTTTGGGACAGCAACTTTGCTGCTCAGCCTTTAGGGGCTCAGTTCTGCAACGTTACGAGTATCTCCTTGTAGTGAAACCTCAGAACAGTCCTTCATCCTAATGAACACAAATACCAGCTGGCCCCAAATACAGACCTTCCACATAAGAATCAAGAAAGGGGGGCAGAGTGCAGATGGAAACCTGGTGTTTTATAGCAGGCATTTATTATTTCAGATGAATCTTATATAGGCAAGGCAGAGAGACAGGCTTACATCCTGGGTTAGCAGCAACAAAAAAACATCTCTTGGTCCCAAAAAAACCTTCTGTGTTTTTTCGCATTTGACAAAGACCACTCAAGGGAACCACTTTTGTGGAAAACATTTTTTTCATAACTGACTTGTGCAAAATTCAGTAAAATGATGCTGAAGTGGAATGTGTTTATTTTTCATTTAAACCACATTGATTTTTGGTTTTAAAAAGTTTGTCTTCCTTAAGGCAGCAGTTTATTCATGTGGCTTTTGCCAAACTAGACGTCTAGATCCATGGAAACAACAGATAACACCTTCAAGAATTAAAAAATCCATTGCCATCACTCTCACTACTTTTTTGGGCAATCAAACTACTGAGGGGTCAGCCTGTTCCTCTAAAAAAATTTGTAGCTCCACAGTGAACCTTTTTCATTCTATATTGTGGACAGCTAAGAGCTCCTCTATTACATATAGTTATTACATTAAACCTCTTTGTTAACATTTCAGCATTCATCCTAATTTTTTTTTCAGTCTGACACACCAGAAATACTCAGTTGGGTCCTCCACGATTTCTCTAAGGCAGATACACTAATACAGATGCACTGGAAAGCAGCTCTGTGGAAAGTCAGCAACTTTTCCCCATAAAGTAAAGGCTACTTTTCTCAAAACTTCAAGTTACGGTTTTTACAGGACTTAAACAGCCTTAGGAGCCTCTCACCCCAACTTTAAGCTTTAACATAAACCAGAGCTTCTTTCTACTCTCATTTACCAACTTTGATCCTACTTAAATTTCTGTCTCCAGCCAGAAATTGGCAGGCTGAGCAAAAATAAAATTTTAAATTTAAATGAAGCCACATTTAAAAGACATCACTATGTACATTAGAAATTTGGATCACTATTCAAGGCCGTTTCCACGCAAAGCAAAAAAGATAGCTCAAGGCCAATTCTCCTCCAGTTTGCTACTTTTATGTAGAACTGCATTTGAAAGCATTTATGGTATCAGTACCACCCTTATCTAGGCAAACAAGTGTTCCCTATATTCAAGAATAAAATACTGTTAATTAGCAACATATTGTTAATCGCACTTCCCGCTATTTGATTCCCACAATGAAATCAGTTTTAGGGTTTTTATACTTGTTCACAACTGAAAAATAGCACAGCTATTCTAATTTCTTCTGTTTGGTTGCAAGTTTTAAAGTCCAATTAAAAGAATTAACTGCATCAATGAGCCTTCTGAGTTCTCATTATGCAAGTTTAAATAATAAAATAAATGTCAGGGTGTGCAAGTCCCTGTCTGTATTGCGAGTTTAAACTTGATCAAACTACTTGTGATGAGAATCTCATGAAACAACACATTAACAATTCCTAATTATATTTAATGAAGGGCAGTGAGGAAATGTTCGACCTTGGCAAGTGGAAGCCAAACTCAGGGAAATTTTTCAAGATTTTGCAAAAACTGAGAAGTCCCCAGTCCCGTATTTTGAAATTTGTTGGGGAAACACATTTTCTGAACTTGGTTTATCTTAAGCTCTGCTCTGCCATCCATCTATACTCAAACTCCATAATTTCCAGCTCTTCAAAACATCTCCTTTGATAGCATCTCCATACTTCCCATCAAATGTAATATTAAAAACCTTTTACATTTTCCTGCTAGAGCTGTTTGTCTGTAAGCCAGCCTGGAAGCAACATCCCTACGCTTCTGTCAGACAGAGAAATTGCTATTGGCATGACATCCAATATTGTCAATCATTCACCCATCATTTTAAAGCTTCATGAATAAGCACTAGAGCTCAATATTATTACTGGGAGATAGCTAATTTCATGAGAAGAGAAGGTTTAAGCATCAAGTTAGATTTCTGTGTCTTACTTTTAGATAAATCTCCTCTCTCCCTCTTCATTTAAAGCTGGTTTAAAGTTTAAAAGCTCCTGGGAATATTTTTTTTAAGAATTTCAAATAAAGTATTATTACAAGAATTTGTGAACACAAAGTGCAGAAGAGAGGGCAATTTCAAGAACGGATTTTAAGAGGAAACAGAATTTTTATGATTGATGACATCATTTCCCTGCTAGGACAGGGAAATTTCTAATGCCGAAAAAGGGTTTCTGGCCATTTTTGTTTATCGAGTTATTAATATACTTTAATTTATTAATAATGATTCAAATGCTAATAAAAGAAACTTTCATAAATCTGTTCTGAGAAGTCATCCAGGCATTTCTTACAAAGAACAATGAAGAATGTTTTTATGTCATATAGACCAAGACTTAAAGAAACTAACCAGGGTACAAAAGTAAGTATTATTTATTAGAAAGCCTAACAGGAAAAGAAAATAAAAATTACACAGTACTTACCCTCTTGTTTCCTCTTCCTGTCCTTTCCCCCTCTGTATTTTGATCCACTGTTCCAGCTGCAGCATGGAATTAGTTCTCTGCATAACCCGCTCGGACTCCATGTGTGCCTGCACCGCGTTGTGATGAGCCCCATCTGCAGCGTCCGCCAGCACAACTCCCATGGATTTCCTCTCAGATCCATTCAGATGGACGGGTCGGAAGTGCCCACCCGGAATGGTGCTTATGGGCAAAGTCCTGTACTCGGATCCCAAAGGATTTAGCTTTACACTGTTAATTTTTGTTAATGGTTTATCTTGCCCGACTTTCTGGAATCCGTATTTTTCAGCTTCCAAAGCTTTCTTCTCCTCGTTTTTGTTCACTTCTTTGTTTTTCTGGTTGTTTTGTGCCTCTGGCTTAATGAGCACCCGATGGTTTGAAATATTATTTGCCTCTCGAGGTGATGTATTTTCAACAGTGAACTTCTCTGTTCTGGAAGGGAACATATGACAAGCTATAACACCGAAAAAGCATTCATTACAAATAGTAATGAAAAATTTAAAGTTATTTCAGTGAACCCCTGTCCATATATTTTACAACAATATCTTGACTCTGAGAGAAAAAATCAGGACGTTTTCACAATAATCGAGGACAGGCTGGGGGGTTTTTGTTCCCGTTGTTTTGGAGGTTTTTTTCTTTTGTTTTTAATTTTGTTTGGGGATTAGTGCTAGTGGTAGTGCTTGGTTGGTTTGCTCTTTGGTTGGTTGATTTGGGGTTTTTCTGGTTGGCAAGTGTATTTTTTTCTTCTACACTTCTCTCTTTCTTTGCTGTTTTAAAAACAATTATAACATGAGGTAACTTACTTTCTGCAGTCACCAGTCAATCAACTCCCTAGAAAAAATGTGCACAACAGGAAATAAAGCCAGAGTCTGAAAAAGTGGATGTTCAGTTCCTGGAGGGCTGAACATTTAAAGGGTAAAAATATTCAGTGGCTCTCCAAGAGCTACTGAAATGTCCACAGCCTGAAATTCAGGTGATTTTCAAAGGCAGCTTGTGATTCACAATACTGCTGAATTTAGCATACAATGAGTTCCTTTAAAGAAAGCAAATGACTTTTCATGGCCATTGGTATCAATTAGGTTTCTCTGGTACATTATCACTTTGGCTGGCACAGGTTTTGTGGAAAATGACTGCGGCTTTTCTAATTTTAAGGGGAAAAATAGCTTCTGACTTAAGGAACTGTACCACAAAAATAATGATATTTTTAGGATTGCTACTGCTTTACAGTATTTACACAAGTACTCGATGTGTGCAGTTCTATTAGTGATCTTTTTAAAATTTCAAAATGTCAAGAAGATCTATCTTTTGCTGTACTGGGAGGACCTGAACTTCAATTCCAGCTCAGATAGTGAGTTTTGGTTTTAGCTCACTAGAAAAAAACCACCGCCTTAAAATGTTTTGCTCTACATTTTTTTGGTATGGGAGGAAAGAAGAGGAAGAGATACAATTCCTTAAGATTACATCTCTCTGTAAAACCAAACTAAGAACAACACTTTATTTTAAGATGATGTCGAATTAACTTTTTGTTCTGTTCTGCTTTTTTTTTTTTTGCAAATGCATTATTCATCTTTGTAACTGTGTCCAGTTCAAGTGTCTGTAAAAAGGCCAGCACACACACAGCTGACCAGGAGCAATAATGCTTATCCCATTGTGAACAAAAGGCATTTATTTTTCCCCCACAAGACCTTAAATTGTTCCTGAGACCAAACATTTCAGCCTAGCTTCCTTCTCAAGGTTGTGGAAAAAAAAAAAGGATCACCTCCTCACTCCCACCTCAAAACTGTACTACCCAGTCTTCTAGCAGAAACCAAAGGAGTTTCCCAACAGGAACGTTGACTGGCAAACTCCATTTCCCACAATTATCATGTCAAAAAGGGTGTTAAGGTTTCAGTTTTCAGCCAGCACTCTGCAGTTTCCAAATGAATATAAGGACTACCTTGCAAATAATTCTGAACACAGGCATTAATATTTGCAGCATGTCTCAATTGCACCACCCACCCCCTTACATAACATAAAACTTTTTATAAATCGTTCTCCAGGGGCTTTAGAGCAGAAAAACAGGTGGAAAATCCGTGGTGGAGAGGGAGAGTGGCATCTCTAGGATACTCATCCTATATGTGGCAAAGTCAAAACCTGGCACTGTGTTCAATTCACACTCTCATAGTACTTTCCACTGTGTTTTAATTAAAAACCAACAACTCCAAAAATCACAGAATTTTTTTTCCATGCAGCCTCATGCTGTATCACTTGTTACTATGGTTATACACAGCAGAGCCAAACATTTCCATCTTACAATCTTTGTGATGCTGTAGAGGCTTGAAGGACTGATATTCAGAGTTCTGGGCTCTCTAACTTGGTGAAACCACATCAGCCAACTCTGTGTGAGCAACTGAAGGATCCACAGTGAAGGATCCATATGGGAAAAAATTATCAGAAACTAACAGGCAAATGTAACAAATATAAATCCATATGTATATTTGGCTCCATATTTATAGCTAGTTCTCAAAGACATATTCAATGAGGCTTGCAGGCTATTTGAGGACGGGATGGGGAGAAGAGGAAGAGAATGAGCATAGAACATGGGTCTTTCAGCATATGCTGAATGCAATTTATAGATTTCTGCAACCAAACAGGAATCATATGTATAATATGTAATATGCAATACAGGAAAAGTACTATTTTATGCTGGTTTATATAAAGAAATAATTCTGAAAGGGCTGGAGAGGGGGGAGCACATGCTTAATGATCAGATGGACATGAGGGTTGTGATTTAACCAAGCAAGGCAGAGGCATTTGAAAAGGAAAAGCCATCTTTTCCAAGCCCAGTGATGTCAGTAAGCCCCCAGTGTGGACGTCTCTATGCTAACAAGTGCTTTTTTGGCAGCCTGGCTTATGCTGTTCAGGGAAAGTAACTACACCAGGAGGGAAAAAGGCAATCTTTTCTTAGTACATGCTGCATCACTGAGAAGAAACAAAGGCTGCAGCTGACAGTGAAAGGACAGAGAAATGACACTGAAACCTGGAGAGTGGAGAATCAGCACTGAGGGTAAAATGGTAAATCAGTGTGCTGGTGGACGTGACCATCTACAAACACAAGCAAGCAAACAGGACTCAGATACAACCCAACTGTGGCCTGCAGGAATACAGCATGGAATAAGCAAGATGTTCTGCTGATCCAGAGAGGGTGTTTGAGACCATATTTTGAGTCATCAGTTTCAGTAGTTCATCACTGACTAAAGTGGTTTAATCATTCTAATAGGTCTCTCAGTACATTATTAAACTTCAACGCACTATCTAGGTAAAATCAAAAATGTTTAGAAAGGAGTAATTACAATTAAGTTAATAGGGCCAAATACTGTTTGTCCTTCCCTGCAACTAAACACCAGAAGGGGATATTTCTGCTGTTAACAGAAAAGAGTTCTAAGAGAAATGAGTACATTTTTATTTTCTCACTTCAGTATCTCACTTGTGGTTTATGTCACTAACTATGTGTGGAAAATAAGAGTAGAAGAGTAGCTTATGAAAAACTTGGCAACATCTCTCCCCTCCCACCAACTTAATGTTTTAAATATTCCTTTTATCTTTATCCTCTCCAAAGAACTCACATCTCCAGAAAAATAAGGACACAAATTAAAGTGCTAAAATTATTTAAAAGATTTGGTTTCACAGACCGTTGGATTTGATTTCCAGAGTACCATAAGCAGTGAAGTACCCTGATTTCTAGATTTAAAGAACTATACTGTAAAAAACTCTTGATTTATCATTGGGCATTTGATATTAACAGGCAATCAAAAGTGGCCCAGCATCAGGTTACATGAATATCTATGGCAGCAAGTTCTTAATTACTCATTTATTGTATTGCAAGTATCTAGTCTGTTAGACAACTGTAGTCAGTGCAATGTCAGAACCCCTAGAAAGAACTTCTGAGAAACAAAAGCACTGCCAAATTTGGCTGAAAAAAACTCCTTTATGTTTAGAGCATGCCATGCCAAACTTTAGGTTACTTAGAGATGAGGTAATAAAACACTTAATACTTAACAGATTTTTACAGGGAAGGAGAAGTATTTCTTCTGCATAAGATCATATCCTGCTACGTTTCATTTCAAGAACTGGTTTGATAGCCAAAAGATGGATTCTTTAGAAAACAGATGTCTGAAGGGTTTTCTTCCTTATTATAGCTAAGAGATATTAAAGTCTTTGAGACTTGGTTTCTTGAAATCTATTTGGTCTGAAGTAATTATTTCCAGGCTACCAAAAAAGTTTTCAAAGAGGTCACATCTACTTCTGCTTCATTCTGAGGTTCCTTGCCTGAACCAAAACAAGACCATGTTATGTAAGTTGCTTTTCTGACAATTGTTTGGCTGTTGGCAAGCCCGTTCTCCCTGTGATATCCAGGCAGATATTCACAGTACTGCAAATAGCAAATGAAGGTCACTTCACTGGTTCAGAAAAAGATTCAGAATTACCCCCTTCAGTTTTATTCCTCTACAAAGTGTTTTTACAATTGATATGTGATTTTTGTTTGAAGTAGAGTGGGTTTGATTTGGTTTAGTAATTTCTCCATACGTAAATTACCATTCTATCTGCAATACAAACCCATTTTTTCAGATTAAGTTTATTACTATTAACTTCTCTGGTACCTGTGTCCATGAGATTTTTTTACTACTTTTTTAAACTTAAGAGTTTCTCAGCACTGCTGACATTTATTTAGCTCCAGGGTAGCAGGAACTAACAGAGTGGAGAACAGATCAAGTGACAGCAGCCATCAGCAATAAGTTCTGTGCTGTCAATAACGAGGAGCTTTTAAACTTTCGGTTGATGAGGTCTCCATTAGAGATGCCATGGAGCTGACCCTAGGGACCACATTCCGAGAGGAAACTGCTCACTGGAGAGACAGCAGCAGACAGTGTGCGGTTTCTGAGAACACAAAGCTTCCGGTGATAAGCTGCTTTTCGTTGTCAACACACAGGCACAGAAAGATAAGGCTCCAGATCAGGTAAGCATAAATTTGATGACAGCTTAATGATGAACAAGAATGGCTCCCCACAGGTTGCCCACAGGTACAACTGGTTAATTTAGCTGGAAACTCCAGCTGTGAATTTGAGAACTATGACAGTTTTAAGCCACAGGCTACCACCAGTTGAGCTGCTGTTGCTCAGTCAGGAGGGCAGGGAAGTCAAACACGCCTGCACACAGCATTTGTCATTGGACTTCTTCTGATGCCACTGGCTAAAGGGATAATTCATTTTTTTCTTCTAGCTCCTTACAGTCAATATTCAGAACAGAACTTAGATTATTTCTATTACTTCAAAATTTTATCCAATTCTGTCCAGTTAGTAAGGGGTCTTCAATATAAGCAGAAATCACTTCGGCCAATTTACATTCTATTTTAAGGACCACCCTTTCATTAAATAAACTAAGTAAGAGAAAGCAATACACTGTCCCACTGTTTTGTCAACCCACACTACCTTTTCACAGGCTCTGTTTGCACAAGTGCTGCATCTATCATGGCTTTCATCCACAACTCCATTTCCTTCCCTGTATCTGTGCAGAAATAATAGGTCCTCATGTTTGGATGAGCTGCCTGATTGGAAATGACATGGTCATTGCAATAAAAATGAAAGGTTCTGTAAAGGAAGAGAGACAAATATTATTACTGCATACTCACTCTAATGCTTTATCTAGTAAGACTTCTGCAAATAATATGATCAGAAAAAAAAAATCAAAAGGAACACTACAATGTTTCTTGGTCACTGCATCCATATTTTCAAAATAACTGCCTGTAATTTTCAATCATAGTGGCTTCTTCATTAATACATTAAATAAAAAGCACTTAAATTTCTTCAATCTACTAAAAACTATATTGAGCATTCATTAATATAGATTAATATAATTCTTATAAATAAGATTTTGGCATGGATTTTGGCAGTCTGAATGATACAGTAAGTTTTAATTTGTACTTACCATAGTAAATAAATGATGTCTTGCTTAGGAGACCAAATGAAGTGCCAAAAGGAGCTCATAAAACAACAACAAAAAAAGTCAGGACAAAATATTTAGTAAAGTAATTTATATCATGATTTAAAAGATTGTCATAAAACACTCCTGAGAGTGATTCATGTAATTTTGTGATTTAAGTGATAATAAATGATTATTCTTATTTATGTGTAAAGATACTTTGTATCTAAATAACTAATGAACTTTCATTAGTGGGCTAAGTCCAGCTGCAGATGCTGGTTTACAATTAGTAAGCACCACCGAATATTTAAGATCCACGAACTAAAGAGAAAACCCTATTACTAAGTGATATCCATCCATTTTCCCATTCTAGTGATTATGTCTATATTTACATCAGGCTAAGTACTTGAAACTTCTGCTACTCTATTATGTAAAAATCAGCCTCAATCTTTTTTTACCAAATAACTCTGTCAAAATGAGTTCTTATGACCAGGCTCTCGTGCTTTCAGATATAAAATCAAATGGAAAAGCTGATTCCCTTACCTTGAAGGCATATTTGCGGTTAATATGGTCCTCAGCAGACAACACAGATATCTGAAAACTAGGCAGAAGTATGCTCCCCAGTATTCCTTCCTCTTTCTCATCTGGGAATGCACACTTGGATTAGAGAAACAGCCTTTGGACACACAACACTTGCATTCAGACACTTGATGAAACTCTTTTAGCCTCACACGAGCACTAACAAGAAGTTTAGCTCAGAGGAGAATGCATTAAGAACCAGGAGCCCAGACTAACTTTGAAGAGAAGATGGAAGTCAAGCCTCTAATTCAGTGACAAGAACAAGAACACCACATATCTACTGCCTGCTCAGTAAAAACACCTATGACAACACAAGTAGTTTAAAACACTGCTTACGACTGTTGGCCTTACCAAAAATGTGCACATTCTTCTTCTGATCTCAGGCATATTATGCTACATAATCCCCATTATAATATTTAATTATAAATTATAACTATAATTCCCACAAAGAGTTTACAGTCAATTACATTCCATTTGTAAGAATACATACGTTTCAGATAATTTGTAAAAAAAAGCTCTCCCCCTAAACAAACACCCTTTTCCCAGAACCTTGTCTTACACAAAATTTTAGATCAATAGATCATAATAAAAAATTGACATTTTAACTAAAAGCCACATCCAGCTTTTAAATCCAATTATACTCTAATAAAGGAATAATTGGATGCAATTCACAAAGTCAATCTTAATTGTGTTTCACGTACAGAACTTCTATTTGTAATCAGTATCTTAAGAGACTGTCCCCCATAACTCTTCTCTTAGTTGAAGAGAGTGCCCACAATAAATGACTGTGTATCTATGAAATTAAGATGAAAACACAGGTATTACAAAATGTCAAACACGAAAAATAAACACTTACAATTAAAATACTTCAACAGCACAAAAGGATTATTGCTTATGTGTGAATTTTCAAATCTTTTCCAGGTTCTTCTTTTAGTCCTTAGATTTTGAACAGGCAGAACCTTCATTTAAGTTATTTATATGGGGAAAGTTGTGCCCAGCCATTTTAGTATCACCTGAGAGATTAGATGTAAAAACTACGCTTTCTGGGATAGTTGTTTAATTGCAGAGATGAGCACAAAATGATTCCAGTTAGAAGGCAGAAAAGAAAAGGAGTGGATTTGCTTTCAGGAACTCAACAGTACCCTTAAGTATGACTGAAACCATCCCACCTTCCCTTCAAATATTAACTCCTTGCTAGCCACACACAAAAATGTGCCTTTTTTCCCCCCTGTCTCAGAACATGTGGCAAATGTTGGGGTTTACTTTATTTGGACTTCTGTTTTGGGGAAAAGCTCTCTTCTGCTAGATTATATTTTGACTAATCACTGAGTAAATCCCCCCACTAGTGCCACATAACAGCATTAAGCATTTTTGTTCCACTGAAGAGCTGCATGTCTGGAGGACTTTGGTCTTTGTTAAAGACATACCGCTACATTCCAGCTCCAGATTTTAAAAATCTGTTTCCAATCAGGCTTGCTTTTATCTACATATTCCAGTGCCCCATACCCATCTTTACTTGTGTGCTGTGTCTGAACAGTACACGAGAAAAAAAAGGAGATCTTCCGTCCAGTTCTAAGCACTTTTATTTGTGCCAACAACAACCTTCCAATATGGAAGTGGACAGTCCTTCATGCCATGGGGGAACAGAAAAAGAGTATTCTCTAAGCTGTGAAAAAATACAGTGACATGATTTTTCTTTTCATCTATAAACTATATTTCAGCTGCCAACATTGTAACACGATTGTAGAAGTTTAGTAAAATCTACTAACAAAACCAAAAAAACCCAACAACCACAACTGCACAACCACAAACACAGTTTCTGGTTTGATCTGGGAGCAAGTGCATGACTCTCCCTGTTCTATTTTTTCAATATCTGAGACAGAGTTAACAGAAACATAAAAGGTTTAGTGTAAAAGCTTCTTATATTTTAGCAGCCACCTCTAATATATTTTGGACTCTCACTGCACAGGTTTAATTCCATTTTAACAGCTTTAACTACTTTCTAGTGAGTGATAGCTAAAAGCTACATCTATCACATAAACAATTCAGGTTATTCTGCTTGTATTTCAGCTTGTTGGGCAGATTAACAGTAGAAAATAAAACTAAGGTTATGGAGCAATTTATATTTATTTGTTGTTGGTTTTGCTTATTGCTTTTTTTATTTTGACAAACTTCCTGTGCAGTGCTTACATTCAATTTAATCTGTCCTTAAGGCAGCTATAATGTAGCACTTTCTTCACAACTTTTTGAAGAAGCCTGAAGATGTGTTTAAAATAAGCCTGTAAAAAGCACAGAGTATATAATGACCACTTAGGTAACCACAGTGTAACTGAATCAGTCAGTCAATGCCTCCATGACTGAAATTTTAGCCTGATTTTTGACTCACCAGGGGTTTATCCAACTATGTGTACCACTTGGGATAGAGAAGCAAAGTCTAATTATTGTATTTGAATAATTCAGAATTTGTTAGCTAAACCAGTTGCAAACAGAGCTTTTATGTTTCAGACCTGGTTTGTCTTTGACTGGATCCATGCTGCACTTTCAGAGAACACCATTTTAACTTCATCAGTCTCTGCTTGCAGCATCACCAGCATCAGCACCAGTTCTACCAACTCTGAAGTTTCACCCCAAACTGAAACCCTTTGCTACCCTTCACCCACAGTTAAGGCTGCAGATGGCCCTGTTTACACTCTTCTATTCTGCCATGCTTTACAATCCTCTTCATTCTCAGCCTCCTTTAAACTAATACGGTCGTACACTTTATTTCAGGATTGTCTGTGTTTCCCTACGCCCAAGTCCTATATGTTTATCTCCTCAGGAGCACTACAGTTCATGATCTGCAATGGTGAAGGGATCACTAACACACGTAACTCCAGACTAGAATGAGAAGCAGCTAATTTTTTCCATGTAAAATACGTCTAATCTAGCTACATGAGGTTACTCACAGATTCTTTTGTTCCAAATACAGCAGAGACTTCTACTCACATGGAATTGGACAACATTTCATTTTATAAGCATTCATGAACACTGATTAGAGTTCCCAAAGGCATATATATCTTCTTTATCATTCTAAAGGCAGAGTTTCAGCTCCCCTGCACTAAATCCCTTCCCCGTCCCCATTTCAGCTGCTTAATTTGCATGAAAAATCAGATTTAACCTGGCATACTTAGTTCTAGCAACAGAAGCTGTGAGAAAACCACAACCCAGAATTAAGTAACAGAGGTGGCTGTGAATGGGTTTGCCCTTTGAGCATAGCCTGGCAGGCAGGAAGCAATTATGTGAAAGTGGTAATTAAGAAAGAAAGAAAGAAAGAAAGAAAAAAAGATAAGAGTAGCAGGCCTGGATATTGACAGCTATACAACCATTTTAATCCATTAAGTTAAGCAGCAGCTTATTTCTTACATTTGAGTGGTGTGTCAAAATTCATCTGCTTCCAGCAAAATTAGCAAATGAAGCTCTCAGGAGCTGAACTTACCTCTGTAATAGAAGAGACACAGATCTGAGAGCACAAACCACCTCTTCTTCCACAGCTTCATTCCAGTGCTATCCTGCATGAATCACAGTGATCGAGTCAGAACCCTCAGACTGGTGGCAGCAATGGTTCACAGAGTGAACCAGGCACTGCACAGCTGGGCTGTGTGTGCTGGTAGCTCATTTTCTTGGCTATTTTAAGTATTTGACTTCTCATCCTGACCTGTCACTGCAAACAAAGACTGTAACCCAGGAAGCCTGAAGTTAACAGAGAATCACAGAACTGTTTAGGTTGGAAAAGGCCATTTAGATCACTGAGTCCAGCTGCTACCCAGCACTGCCAACTCCACCACTAAACCATGTCCCCCAAGTGCCACACTGACACATCTAATTATACTTCAGGGTTGTGACCCCACCACTTCCCTGGACAGCCAGTTCCAATGCCTGACAATCCTTCTGGTGAAGAATTTTCTGCTAATATCCAATGTAAAACTCGAGGCTATTTCCTTTTGTCTTGCCACTTGTCACCTGGGAGAAGAGACCAGCCCCCACCTCACTACAATCTCCTCTCAGGCAGCTGTAGAGAGTAGGAAGGCCTGCTCTGAGCCTCCTTTTTTCCAGGCATGCTAAAGATTACAACCTACCGTTTAACTAATTAAAAAAAAAGCTTTTTTTTCCTTAAAGAGCAAGATAGTATTTCAGGTACATCCTCCTTTGTTGTCTGAAGAAACTCTCTGTTGAACTTTGTCTTCTACTACCACTCATATATCTAGAGCAAATTTCTTTCCTAAATAAAGTTTATTCCTACAGCAATTTAATTTTCTTTTATGCTTATAACCAATTTACACCACACAACTCAGAATGAAAGACTGCCACCACTACTGCAGTGTAAATAAGCCAGAGCCTTGCAGCACACACATCCGGGTAGAATCTGATTTAATAAATATGTTAATCTGTTCCAAGAAGAAAAGTATGTGTGAATTAGCAATATTCTTGTAGTAAATAGCTTTTGTGACAATGAAGAAGAGGGATTCTGTGATGACAAACTGTGGGGTGGGTTAATTTTTTGGGTAGTTTCCCCACCCAAGAAAAGCCAGGATAATTTTTAGCCTCATATTTCAAGCTCTGCTCTTTTTGGGGTGGGGGAAATGAGCTGAAAGAAGAAGAAAGGATAAACCAAGCATTAGCAAGGAAATGTTATTCAGAAAATGTATGTTCACTTCAAACATCTTCCAGAAAGGGAGCTGGCTCTGGACTTAAAAATTATCAGAAAAATGACAGAAGAAGGTCCTTACGTGCACAGAGACAGCACACCCTGAATGAAACAAAAATTGCCAGTCTCTGTGACTACATAAACATTATCTTAGTATCAGAAAGAAACCTGCAGAAGCTTTCACTGTAAATTTTTGAAGACCATACCTGTTGATAAAACTCTTGACTAAATTGGCTTTCAATGACTACCACAACATGGCAATAAATATCCAGCAGCACACTTTCTTACAAACACCAATCAAACATCACAGCATTCAAATTGTTTACCACATAAACCATCTCCAACTGGATCAAAAACTGGTTGAAGTGCCAGGCCCAGGGAGTGGGCGGCCAGTGCCTCATGGTCTGCCCCAGGGGTCGATACTGTGGCCAAGACAATTTAACAACTCCATTTATGAGCTGCACAGAGCTCACCCTCAGCAAGTCTGCAGATAACAAGAGTTAGGAGGCGTGGCTCATACTCCAGATGGTTGTGCTGTCATTCAGAGGGACCTCGACAGGCTGGGAAATTGGGCAGAGAAGGATCTCTTGAAGTTCAACAGAGGGAAATGCTCAGTCCTCCATCTGGAGAGGAATAACCCCATGCACCATCATAAGCCAGGAATGCACCCTCGTGGCAAAGAAAGGCAGCAGCATCCCAGACTGCATTAGCAGTGCTGCCAACAGCTGGAGGGAGGACATCCTTCCTCCCTGCTCAGCACTACAGAGGTCTGGCTGGAGTGCTGTTCAGCACTGGTCTCACTGGAACAAGAGAAACGTGAACGTACTGGAGTGAACCCAGCAAAGGGCCACAGAGATGATTGAGGGATTGGAGCATCTTTCATATGAAAACAGGGTGAGAGAGCTGGGACTGTTCAGTCTGGGGAGAGAGCAGCTTAGGAGGCATCTTATGAGTGTATATAAATATCTGATGAAAGACTGTAAAGAATGTGGAGCCACACTTTTGCCAAGGACAAGAAAACAAACAACGCACACAAAAGAGCAGAGGCAAACTTCTTTACTGTGAGAATGGTCAAATACCATCACAAGTTGCCAGAGAGGTTGTGGTGCAGTCTTTATCTGTGAGGATATTCAAAGCCCAGCTGCACAAAGTCCTGTCCAAGACTCTCAAGCATATGGTGTGATTCTGGGGGTGTCCTATGCAGGGCCAGGAGCTGGACTCAATGATCCTGACTGGGTCCCTTGAAGCTCAGCATACTCAAGCTGAGCCTGCTTGAGCAGGGGAGGTTGTGCTAGATCATCATGAGGTCCCTTCCAACCAAGACAACTGTGTGATTCTGTGCCCCAAAACACAGCAACAAAATCTCTCACCTTTTGTGAGAATTTTTCACTCTCAACATTGAACGACAGTAGAGGCCACAGCATTGTCTAAACCTGGGAAAATCTTCCACTAAAAACACACTTCTGGATCTTATTATCTGAGAGTAGTTTTTAAAAACTGACTCATCACCAGCACCCAGAAATCTGTGCAGGTCATTCCAGTCTATCTGAGTAGGCACAGTAAATGACAACGTAGATCAAAATTACATACACACATTTGTCTCAGCTGAGTTTAAATGACAAGTTCTTACAGAGTTCTTGGTGGATTTGAAAAATAGATTCTTATTATGGCCTAATGGGTTTTGTTGTTCAGTTTTTTTGATCAAGCTACTGCACTCTGAATTCCTGCAAACCAATAAAGTGCAAGGGTAGTCTGGTATTGCAGAATAGCAAATCTACAGCAGGCTAGAACACTGTCACAGTACTACGGAGCACATACTTCAGATTAGTTTACACTCCACAGGAAAACCTAAAATAATCTCTGGTTTTAAGATGATTATCTTTGAATTAAGAAAATAGAAATACCTATGTGAAATATATGAAGAAATGGCTTCACTTACAATTGTTTAATTGAAATACTATTTTTAGAAAAAAGAAAAAGATAGAGTCTAACAAAAGAAACTTAAAAAACACCCATACTCTGGGTCATACACCCTTGTCCCACGATCTTGACATGCCTGAAATTAAATCAGCTATTTACTACCAACACCTGCTTAGATTTTTTAGAGAGAATCATGTATATATAATCTATCAGTGTTCACTTGTCTGATGGCCTTATTTGTATCAGACTGATAACCAATAAGTAGTTAATTAACTGAAGACCCCAGTTTATGGCTTCACTCTGCTATTGCTATCGTATTTTATAGAAGTGGTTGTCTTTTGTACTACACACATTAGAGGAAAAAAAAAGAAGGGGGTGAAGAGGGGCAGAGTACCTGTTTGTAGAGC
Source organism: Corvus kubaryi (assembly GCF_017639235.1). Taxonomy (NCBI): domain Eukaryota; kingdom Metazoa; phylum Chordata; class Aves; order Passeriformes; family Corvidae; genus Corvus; species Corvus kubaryi. Next base: position 76,134 of record NW_024581757.1, read on the forward strand.
CAGCCTCGTCTGACAACTGGTGCATTAGGATTTCTCTTTATGGAGTTCGATCTCTTTCCAAAATTATGAACCTTCTTTGAAGATCGCGATGTCTAAATTGAATGGAACACGTTAAAGAAACCATGACACCAATAACTGTAGAAAAATCAAAACGCTTTTGTTTTCTGTAAGATCTTTTTCTTCTTTGTGTTCCTCTGGGGAACTGCAGAACACCAACTGTATTCTTTTTTTTAGGTAATTATTGTGATGGTTCTGCTGGTTTCAGCATTTCGTTCTTTTCTTCTGCAGAGAATATAAAGACAAATCCCAAGACAAGTACTTAAAGGTATTTTGGGGGTTTTTTTAACAGGAAAAAACCCAACCAAATACATATCTGACCTTCTTCTAAGGTAGGTAGAATGCCTACTGAGCTGTAGGAAGAGGTAAACTCACAGAACTATTATTAGTTATGAAAAATTACATCACCTGGGCAAGCAATTCTACTCTTTCCTGCTTCCAACACTGACCTAACACATGAAAACTTGTTCAGATTCCAACAAGATATAATTCCCCCTTTCCTAAAATATACTGATTTTTTAGTATTCTTTCTTTGTTCTGTGATCTCTTGGTTGGTTTGAATACTCATTATTTTACTTGCTTGCACTGAAGTCAACTTAGAAACCTTTTCATGAAACTCCAGAGGTCACATCAGCTGTTGCTTACACTTTTTACAATCTTGTAATCATCACACATGATTAAGAGAAGTAGGAAAAATAAACCATTTTAGATTTCATCCTTCTACTTGAATAACCAAAAGAAATTGGAAAAGATACAAAGAAACCTGCAGTGCTTTGCCAATTCACACTTCATTCTTCTCAGCCTACATTTATAAAGTTTGTTCTGCAACTAAAAGAGCCGAACATTTACTTGTGTTTTAAATTCTGTAAGAATTGGTGCCTCAGAGACCAGGAGATGTGATAGAGAAAAGTACACTCCCGTGCAGAAGTAAAGTTCAAGTGAATTTTTAAAGCTACATTCTCATCTCTGCTTCAAATCCACCATTTGAATTGAGACAATACAATCCTGTGTTTCAGCTTCCCTATCTCTACTACTGAGACTAATCATGAGGTTATGCAAAATTCCCAAAGGAGGAATGCTAAACAAACACCCAGGTTTTGTTGCAAATGAGGGTGTGGGGTCTCTGTATGGAAATTTTCTCAACACACATCACAGAACTAAGTTGGGTTTTACATGTGCTTCAGAGAGAATCCGGCAGCAGGTTAAAAAAATCATGAACTGAAAACTTCATTTAAAATGATGAGGAGCATCTGTCAATGATGCCATTAACTGAAGAATACAACATTGCTTGGCAAAAAAAACCTAATAACATTACAAAAACTATGTGTGCTTGCCTAGAGTCTACAACACAATGAAACAAGGATGTTTTGTATTTCCTTTTTGCAAGAATCACGAGGGAATACAAAAACAATCAGAGTGCTTTTAATTTCCCTTGGAGATACGGAAATTTGACTCAGTTCTGAAAAGCAAGACAGAGCAAGCAATTGAAAACCTAATTAAGAATAAATGTCAAAAACTTCCACATTTTCTTCTGAAAAATTCTATCAGTGCAAAATGGACCAAGATTTGCAAGAAGCCAAGAGAGTTATGACACCCAGCTGTGAAGAAGGAATAATACATAACAAAGAACATACAACAATCCAGTCATAAAGTGAACTAATCTCTCCCTGTTAACCTGTGTGACTGCTCTATTGGCATACCACACAAAAGCTGTGCTAACACTTTGATCAGAAATAATTTAACACTCATACCTACTCTAATATTAGGCATTCAAAGTTCAAAACCTCTCAAGAGTGCTCCAGAATTCCTATACTTGTAAAAATAGCTATGGCATTAAGGATGCTTCTGAAGACAACCAACCACTTATGTCAAGTCTAACAAATTCAGATAATTTAGACAACCCTCTCTAAGGTAGGTCTGATAAAAACCCATATTGACTCCAATTTCACTGAGCTAACAGCAGAGTTTTAGTGGGTTACATCCTACCAACTGTGAATACAAACTTCCTTTAATTAAATGCAGCATCACAAGTGTTTTCTAATTTTAGTTAATACAGAGAACACTTCAGATGACTTGTAATTATTTTACCACACACTGCATAAAGAGAATAACTTCACAACAAATTCTGAACCTTAAGACAATGAGTATTTTGGGATATTGAAATACTGTAGGTGCATATATAAACTAATTATGAGTTCTCAGACTCCAGATCACCTCCTCCACTTGTTATGCCTGCGATCCCTGGTCATCCTGTGGTCTCTCAGACATAACTGATTATCTGTGTGGACATAGGAAGACAGAAAAAAAAAAAAGAACGGAAGGTTTCGAGTACTTTTTACCCCACAGCACAAAAAAATACAGGACATACTGCCCAGCTCCAGCTTCTGGAGAAGGAAAAGAGAAAAAGAGGATAGTGAATGAATGATCCAACTACTAATCACTTGTTGGAAGGTGTAGAAGGTAACAAAGCAAGCAAACTTCAAGTCACACCTGGTACTTAGTCACATCTGATGCATTCTAAGGCACAGTCCCAGCAACTCAGATGCCTCCAAAATCAGCACCTATGGGAAGAACCCTGCACAAATCCAGTACTGGGAAAGAAGCCAAGAAGTCCAGCCAGTGATATTCACTGTTTTCCAAAACTGAAAAAACAAACACCAGCAGGGTTTTGAACTCTGGGTAACAGACCAGTCAGCATCTGGGGCTGCGCATTTCATCACCCTGCAAGTGTCTTTTCTCTCTGCTTAGCTGGTAGAAAAACACAGGATTTATGTGAGGCTTCTTCCCCAGCTTCAGAACTAGCAGAAAAGGAATTAATTAACATTAAATGTATTGCATGTATATTTGAAAAACATAGGTTGAGAACCTTGCTAGTAAGGCAATTTTTTCCATGTCAACTCAGAGAGTACAAATATGTATCTTTGTTACTTTCAACTTCAGTTTAAAAATATGTTGCCAGTCTTCAAGGCTTACATTATCTTGCAAACCACAGAACAACATGATGCTACTTCCTGGATTTTATAGGCAATTTCGGTGTCTTCCAGTGCTGCAGTTGTCCATGAGCTGGGTGGGTTTGTGCCTCAGCATTTGCCCTTGGACCAGGAGGTTACTCTTGAAGCAAATCTCCCAATCATTCCCTCTTAGTGTGCTTTGGTTTGCATAATAAAGCAAACTGGATTTCATTTAGGCGAGGCTAAAATAGAAGATGCACAAGGAGCACTACTGGACAGTCTGAATATAAACCACAAAAACACAGTAGGGATGTTCAGCTCTGAGCTGTACTGCCCTTCACACTGCTCCTGCTCACCGTGCTGTTTGCTAATGAACCCCATGACTATTAACCCAAAATCTCCTGGAATCGGAGCAGACCTGTATGGCTACACCTAGAGCAGCCATTCAAAGCTGGACTGGCTTGAAATACCTATAAACAAACTGATTAATATTAATGAGCACTGGGAAACATCCCAGCTGTAGTGGAGTCACCAGGAGTTCCTCAGCAGCTGTCCTGGGCTAACACGGCACACCACTTCCTGGGAGAAAATTGTTCACCTTATTCTGCTGATAATCAGGACAGCAGTGAAGAGCAGCAGATCTGAAATGTGGAGGGTGACTGGTAATATGACTGACTTTACACATTAAAAAGCAATTCAGGACACATAATCCTGTTTGTCTAGGTAGTGATTTTAACAGCAGGAAGAAAGATAAGATAAAAAAAAAAGACACTACTAAAACAATTTCTTCATTCTACATATATACTTCTGTAGCAGTCTGAAGCCTGCCTAGACCTTTTTCACAGCCAGGGGTCTGTGCTAGTGGCTCCATGTTTGGAAATATGCTTCAAGCTAACAGGAGACAAGCAGCACTTAACAGAACTGCAGTGTGTTATTTGGCCCCCCTCATGTATACAGTGGGAAAGCAAGATTGGAATTAAGACTTTTACTGGGCAGCAACTGATTTTTGCCTCACCTCATATTAGCCCCAGTATTAGACTCCAGAGAGTCTTTCTGACACAAAATAGAAACTTCTCCAAGTTCCCTATCTATCTGGGATCAATTAATGTTAATGGCAGGAAGAACCTTCTTCTGTACCCCTCAACTGTCTGAAACTTTAGCTGTACCCCAAACTTTTTTTCCATTCCTCATTACATGCCAGTATCAGGTGTGTTCATGAGTTATCTCTGAGAACAAAAACCACCTAAAAAAAATTGGTTTGGCAACCACACAAAGCATCCTTCTCCTCTGTAATTAATTCTCTGTAACTTCCCTCACCAACATTTTTTTCCTGTTTTATTGTGCTGTAATATACCAGGCCTCTATATATTATATTCAAAAGCTAGTAAGACAGCCAAGAATTTCAGGCTCTACTGTTTGAAGACATGTTTGAGTAAAAGCACAGAAGAAAATCAGTTTTGTATCCAGGTACAACCCATGGGCCATTTCTACATAGGCATCTTTAGAAATGATTCAACTCCTTAGCCTTGAATAGCTGCCAGAAAAGGCAGACTGATATTAGCTGTGGTTATACTTTGCCAGCATTCACCTCCCAAAATCAACATTTTTTAAATGGTGGTGCACTAATTCAGACAAATTCACACCTGAAAACTGATGGGCAGTAATTACACATACAGACACAATAATCACATTAATATTTTAAGTGCACTTAAATAACTAGAACAGGAGGAATGAAAAGTAGAACAACAGCCTGTTTTTTCAAAATATTATTTTCACAGGGAACTAAAGTGTCATTAATCAATGAAAGTAAAAGTAATCACTAAGTGGGCCACAGAAACCTCAATTTCCTTCTAGAAGACTATGGAACAAACACTAGGCTAAAGGGCATTTTCAACTACTCTTTTGAAAGAGAAGTGTGAAAAATGTAAGACACATGCTCCTAAATTGTAATTAATTTTGCATATTTAACCTGAGATTGCTTCCTAGAAAATGAATTTCAAGAGAACTAGCTTTCTAATTACTGCATTCTACATCACTATTACGACTCTATCAAGAAATTACCTTGGGTTTTTTGCTTGCTTAGTTGTTTTAGGGCTTAGCCAGTTTTGAGTTTATTTTTTGCTGTTGTTTGGCGGTTTTCTAGTTTGTTGTACTTTAAACTGGTTTTCCTGCATGGACTTACACATGATCATATGAAAGTTGAGATGGATTTTGTTACTGTTTATAATACATCTGTGACTCTCTATTTTTCCCCCCAGCAACATTAATAGATTAAGACATTTTTCTCATTAAATAACAGTTTTCTAATGTAGGTCAAGGATCCTGCCTGTCTCGTGAGGTATGTAAAACAAAAAAAGTCTCCAAAATGCACTTAAAGGAACCCTGCAATGTTTCTTACCACACGGTAAGTCAATTATTTCAATCCAAGTTTCTGACATTACGGAATTTCCTCAGTTAGAACACATTCTAAAGTTTATTTTTCCCTTGCAGGCTGGATTAATCTGCTGAAAAAGCATTTCTCAGGGTTAAAATTTTCAATGACTAGCTAAAGTATAGGGTTTTTTCCCCCTTGTTTAGCTCTTAACTACTGGGTAGAAGAGATGACAGCTCTTGTCTGTCGTCACTGATCAAAGCTGCTATCTTGGTCTCTTAGGAAACTTAAGACACTTCTTAATTTTGTAGCAAGTGCACTTATCTCTCAGGAAAGTTGAAAATAAAACAAAAAAAAACCCCAAACAGACAATAGGCTCATCAGCTTCATCCGATAAACTTAAAAGTTGATAAGAACATCTGGGCATTTACCTTCACCTCCTGAGAAACTGGGTGAATGGAGAAGCAAAACACAAATTAAAGTGACCCTAGGATTCTCCTGAACATTTACCAGGAATTTTCCTAGGAAGGCAGGACTTCTACTTCTGGTCCAATGGCAGGAAATCATTCCCCTGCTGTTTAGCACAGGGTCACCTCCCACCTCTCTCACAACTCCTTCTTACCCACAATTCCAACTCTCTCTGTTTTACCTGGAGACATCCAGGCAATTGTTTGTGATGGAGCAATTTCTGTAACAATGCTGGCCCAGATGCCTCATCAGTCACTCAAGGTTTTTGCTGTTCACACAGATCAGAAAGGTCAGGTTCTGTAGACAATTTAAGTACGTGCAAGTCATAAAATCTGAGATACCTGATGGAAATTACAACTACAGTGACAATTTGTTTCAGACACTTCAGTTTCCAAATTAAACGTGGAAGCAGTCAAGTGCCCTGAAAAATATATAAGCTTTGCTTCTTTCTTTCAGTGGAATACTAACACATAGCACTGTCTAGTACCTTCTGGAATAAGTGAATTATTTCAGTCCTAATTTATTTGGACATAAAGACTTACTCTGCCCAGAGGGCTCATTGGATGAGCAGCATAATCTGATGTCAGATTATAGTTAGTTGCTTCACATATCATGCTTACTGGTCGCTCCTTCTTTTCTTCAGATGACATTGCTGCAGCAGTCCTGAAAATAGAATATGTAATAGCACTAGAACATGCTGTGTGTGCAGACTGCTAATAAAAAGCACCCCTAGATGTAGGCTTGTACAGCCTGTGTCCTACTTTTCCAATTTGAAAGCAATTCAAACTTCACTGCAGAGTTACCTGCATTGTGTTCTAAACTCAAATCTATTATAGATGAATTTTAAGATGTTGTTTAAAAATAGAATTTCTCTATTAGTGCAAGGTGTTGGTGGGAGGGAAAAAGACAGGTATGAGCGTGAGATGGAAATGGGAAGAAATGCTTTCCAGAGACCCCATCTGGCTTTGCCCCACTTTGGTGAGAACAGGCACATTTGTGAAATTTGGCCAGTTCTGATGGTTTTCACTCGAGCCACCGTGTAACGTGTTGCAGCAATGGTGGTGAGTAGGACACCCAGAACCCAGACACCAACAGAGTCTTGAGGTCAGATATGAGCTCCATGCAGAGCTTCTTGCATTGCTGTGTATTCTACAAACTAATGCAAAGACAGCAAATCCAAGTTATTATCCAATGATTCAGGAAGTGTCCCAACTGGCCAAGGAAATAACCAGCTGAGGAGAAACTATGAGGCAAAACATTATAGATTAACAGCTTGTGATTGTCCCTAAGTGATTATAAAATGTATCCCTTTCTGGAAGTTTATTTGATTGTTATATAATATCTAGGTCATTTACTAAAATTACAGAAAAACTAAAGTGACAAGTGGAAATTCATAAAGTGCATAAATATGATGCATTTCTATCATAGAACTAATTTGGGCTATGTTTATATCTTAAAAGTTAGCATAAAATATTTATCATTACTTTCAAGTAATTTAAACAAGTAAAACTATCTACATGTTGATCTGACTTGGAAAAAATATTGCCACTAGTAATCACTGAATCTTACTTCATTATTAATGGCCTTTAAAACCTGTGTTTTATAGGGTCAAACAGAAGTCACTTACTGCTCATTCACAACAAAAATACAGTTGTCCTGCGAAGGCTGTCCTGTTACTGGATGTTTGCAGGTTACTTTTCGTTCATTATGACTGTGAAAAAGAGATAAAGAAAAGTATTAGGAAATAATGTTTTGTTTTTCCAGCTCGATGTAAATCCAGTACATCAAATGTATCAGTACAGTGAAAACAATTAAGAATATTTCATTATGGCACACAACAACATACGTGTAAACACTCACAAATGCATATATATATATATATATATATACACATATATATACTAAGAAAAAGGATGAGAACTAGTATTGAAAAATCTTCATTATACACTGAAAAGAGACAGAAAACACTGGTACTGGGTTGGTAACCACTTTGAATTTTAAAAAGTAAAAGTGTTTTTAGTCCATATATGAACATAGATAATTCACTTCAGCTATGACTTTATGTATTCATAAACAGGATTTCAGCTGGACAGGGACAAGTTAAACATGAGACACATACAACTGCTCTGTAAGGATAAAGTAACACCACTGTAAAAGCAGTTGTCTTCATCCTCAGCACATGAAGATACTAGTTTAAAATTTCCAATATTACAGAGAAATACTCAGTGACTGGAATAAGAGTGAGGGGGTTGCAATCACAGTTCTACTTTTGCAGGTGGCTTTTTAATTCAGGGTGCTGCTCTGAAGTACCCTGCAGTGGCAGGGAGGCTGAGCTTCACCCTCAGCAGCCCAAAAATGCTCACTTGGCATTATCTCATTCCCCTGAACTGCAGATCCTGATAGATCACAGTGGCTCCCACAGCTTGGCAGAAATTGCCCAAATTCAACAACTATCAGCTGCTGCTGTGCAAGAAAGAAATGTTTGGATTTGAGTCCTCCAGCCTCTGAAGGGAAGGAAGAGAAAGGGAGGGCTGGTTCTGGGCTCTTCAGTTCAAGAAAGACAAGGAGCTACTGAAGAGGCGCAGGGGTATGGAGATGATGAGGGGACTGGAGCATCTCTCCTGTGAGGAAAGACTGAGGAAGCTTTGGTCAGCCTGGAGAAAGATGATCTTATCAATGCATCCACCTATCTGAAGGGTGAGTGACAAGAACACAGGGCCAGGCTCTCTTCAGTGGTGCCCAGCGACAGGACGAGGGGCACAAACTGAAACACAGCCAGTTCCACCTGAATATGAGGAAAAAGTACTGTGAGAGTGACTGAGCACTGGAACAGGCTGCCCAGAGAGGCTGTGGAGTCTCCTCTGGAGAGATTCAAAACCTGGCTGGACAAAACCCTGTGCACTCTGCTGTAGGTGAGCCTGCTTTAGCAGAGGCTTTGGACTAGATGATCTCCAGATCACAGGCACTTTATCCTTAACACCTACTGCCTACTCACTTAACCATCTGATCTTTCAAAACTATGAAGCACAGCTCATCTCACGAATGTCACGCTTTCCACCCTTCTTGCTTCGTAAAAACAACCTCAATTTAACAAGCCTATCTTAATATTCTCCACTTTTAAAATAAAATTCTTTGAATCATAACAATTTGCAATTTTAGAGCGTTATTGATTAAAAGCTGCCTCCAAACAAAAGCCGAATAAAAAATCCACATTACTTTCATGGTGAATGAATGGATAAGCCTTCATAAACCTATAGTGCAAGACTAGAAAGGTAACCCAATTCTTTGCACTTCCTCTACTGGGATTTTAAAAACCTACTGATGCCTAAATGGAGAGACTGTGTTACAGCTTACTGAACGAGCTAGCCATTTCCAGTACTTTATCTTTGTACTAAATTCAGCAGATAGTTCTAAGTTTAGCTCCTGAAGAAGCTGTTGTTTTAGAAATGTATCAATTACAATGAGGAGACAGGAAAGAGACACTCCGAGGACAGTCTGTGCCATTTCTAATTGCCGTGGTCATACAATGCCTCTCAAGGAAAGTGGCCCAGATTAAAGAGAATTCAGATTCAAAACATTCCTGAGGAAGCATCCAGGTTTATTTGGTTGGGTGTTTTTTCTTTTGTGATCCCTCTTTTTCTTCCCTTCCAGAAACTTTCTTTTTTTTTCCCCTCTGACATTTCAGAAACTCTCACACCAAAGTGAAAAAAACAAACAAAACCTACGGAGATGAGCTGGCCAAAAAAGCTTTGCCAAAACATTGCTTTCTTGTTTGCATTAAACCTTGACAGGTCACAGTCAGCTGACATCCATAAATGTAGAAATAAGTGGATCAGGACTTCTGCTCAGGGACCATCAATACTCAGGCCCACCCAAGAGGAGGCACATCCCATGTTTTGTGTGAGTGCACCTCACTGATGATACAGGAAGAGGCCAATATTGAAAGACTGCAGTGGGGAAGCCATGCAAAACCAGGAGAGAAATAAGGGAGAGGGCAGAAAAGTGAGAGAGGAGAGCAAAGACAGCAATATTCAAGAATATTTTGCTTCAGGTTTGAGTCATGTATCAAGTTAGCATTGCAAAACCACCAAAAAATCCTTGAGGAAAACACGGTTTTCCTCACTGCTCACACAGATGTTGAGATGTACAGGAGGTAGTTGGGATTACATAAAAAAGGCAGAAAACATATCACAGACATGAACCATGTTCCTGTGGATTATGAAGTACTTTCCTTCTGGATCTGCATAATCACTTCCTTCTAAAAGGGCAAGGCAAAGGAAAAAACAGGCTTTTCTTTGCCTTCATCTTAGACACAAGTGACATCTCACAAGTGAACACTGGAAATTCAGCTTGTGCAACTAAGAGTGATGACTGTAAATATGTCTAACAGGATGAATAGATTTTAAATACTTCCATTTGAAAACTTTTTCATTACTCATCTAATTACTGCATATTTGGCAGTAATTTAGCTGGTATTTTGACAAGACTCCTCTAAATACTTGCACAAGGTGTAGCGAAGCTTGATAACTATTGTCATAACCCTCCCACATAACAGTAGCTTAAGGCATTTGTTTTAAACTCCATCTTGCAGAGCACAGAGTTTTATTCAACTCTATTCAAGCTACAATTTGATATTCACAGTCTTCAACATCCAGTTTAGACAGTTGTTCAGCTATCCATAAATTTCTGGGTACACACACATACACTTGGAATTTCAATTATTATACTGTTATCTATACATCATCAATAAATCTCAGGGGAAATAAAGCAAAAAACTGAGAGTTTTTTTTAATGAGAACTCTAATTTCAACTTTATACCAAGTCCAATGTGTAATTCAAAGTTTCAACTCTGCATATTTATGTGTCTGTACTTTTATTATGTGGAAAGAGAGTGATTCACTTTGATACAGCCAGATAGAAGCCAGTGTGTTCCTTTTACTTATGCAGAGATACAGCCTCCTCCTTCCAGTTTTTCCTGTGTTTTGAGAACACAGGATAACCATACACAAAGTCTTCTGCACTTTTTCTGAAGGCCATAACTGATCCTTACTATTTTAGGATCCACATTAATGGCATAAGAGAGACAAAGACAGGAAAAAATTCCCTGTGTATTTCATTACTACTCATGAGCATATTCTCCAGACTTGGTAAGTGCCACAAACTATTCCTCATTAATAATTGCTACTGGAATGTGCTGGGCTTCAGAAATGACACTAAGATGACATGAGATGAGCATTTCAATGCAAAATAAAGGATAGTTCTTGGCATGGATGAAGATAATATTCTATGCTTGATTCCAGCAGTGGTTTGATACCTGCCATAAATGAATCAAAACCAAACTAAACCAAACCAACAATAAATAAGAAAACACACAACCCTAACCACACCAAAATAGCCTCCCATGGGTGGAAGGTCCATTTTTAGTTATCTCAGTGCAAGACAACTGATACCAACCTAATAGCACCAACCCGACCCCTTTTCTTTTCTACAGAATTTTCAAACTTCTCCTTTCCAATTCTTTCCTCTGAAAACTGCAAGCTTTAGCATCATTAATAAGGTATTTTAGTTCTGGCACATGGACAAGCCCTGAGAGCAAAAGGATTTATCCTGTTCAGTTAGAAGTTGACAGTAACCTTGAATTTGACTCATGTTATTTGCCTTCTTATCTACTCCCTTTCTCCTTTCCATCCTTTGAGACTCTTAATCTCTTTAGGAGACAGGATTATTTTACTTGTTTTCTAGACATACTCAGAAAAACCTTGTTGTGTAGTTTTAATCTACTCACTAAATGTACAGTCAACAGCAATCTTATTGTTGGCTTAATGTGATCCAAGGACTACTGAAAAAAGAAAAGCACTCAAATATATCATTCAGAGATATTATTCTATTTGCAAGCAGCAACTGAGCACATCATTCCAGGTGCAGAGCTTGCCAAAAGAAGTCCTACACAAGCAGGTTTCTTTGTTTTCACGCTATCTTGCGTTTACAGGACTGCTGACCCAAAATGCTGTGTACCAATGGTTTGTTCTAGCACATGTTACAGAAGCCAGCCAAATCGAAATTCTGATCAGTTTTGCTATTTTGAAATTGCTATCATCTTTGTCAGAATATTGGATAGGAAATTAACTCAGATAACTGCAGCTGGAACGGAGAAAAGAGAGATATGTAATCCAGTTGTCCAGGATGATGCACACAGTTGAAATGAAGGGTTAGACAATTTTTGCTCTGGAACAGAGCAGTTCACTCAAAAGTGGCAACAAAGATCAAAGTACCAGAGTGGAAACAGTTGGTTTGGGGTCTCTCCATTGAATGATTTGGTTGAGCTCCCAGTCCTCTTAAAAAAATAAAGGGAAAAAAAAAAAGAGCTGGGCCAGAACTCCCAAAGATGCATCTGGTTTCCTCCCACTAAAATTAAAACTAGATGCCACTTCAAAGCTTCTCTCATGCCCTTTCTTTGTAGCCTTTATTTATGTGTTCCTCAGTGCTAAGGCCTTCTCATTTGCTTATTCTCAATGTGGCCATCAAAGCAAAGGTTGAATACAAACAAAATCACAAACCACGACACCACTTTGAAGAGGCCTCCACATCTTTAATTTAGAAACACTGTTCCTTTTGACAAATGAACACTGAAGAACACATTTCAGAAGAATACTACACCAAATATCTGCTTCCTAGCACTTACTCTATGTCTTATCTAAGATTTACAGACTGACAATCTAACCTCTATTATGAATACACACAAGTATACTATATATCACAAATACACTCAGAGATATTTCTTCTGGGAAGCAGTTTTATGCATTTGTCATGACAAAATACTTTAAAAGATGGCAAGTAAGGTAAGGAGACCAAGATTACCAGAGCAATAAATTCATTCTCTCTGCATTAATGCTGAATTTTTGCACTGATATTTAAAGGTGAGGTGGAAACAAATGTAAGACAAGCCTAGGCCAGTTTTGTTTGGCTTCTGTGAAGCCCTTCATTCTTCACCTGGGAGGGGGGTGGGGGGTGAATCAAATCAGCCATTTCTACCTTGTGTGCTTGCTTTCTAGCATAAGAATCTCTAATTTCTACTGGAAATAGATGCAGTAGCTTACAGTAACCTAACAAAGAGTTGTCTGAACTCGGAAAAAATTTAAGTAAATGTAGTCCCTACACAACTGTAGCAAGGATGTGGTCTGTGGCTATACTGACACTTCTATTTTACTAAATCTGTAATGTCTCATTTTACAGTAAACAGCAAATGCAAGCACTTTTTTGCCAGTGCTACCATACCCTAGAATTATGAGCCTTTTTTCAATTATGATTTTTAAACAACAAGTTTGGAAATGGGGCTGCATGACTCCACAGGGCAACATCTGAGTATGGTAACAACATCAGGGAGTCCCAGCAAAAGGGGGGGGGGGGGAAAGAGACAGCCAGTCCCAAAGTGTTGACAGACCTGTAACACATCCCACACGCTGCTAAGAACAAAGTGCAGAATAACCCTTGGTGTGTGCACACGCTTGGGAAGGTGCAGACAAAATTCCACTCATTTTCCTGGCAGACAATGTAGCACCTCAACTGTAGTTACTGCTGCCACCATTTTCCTGGGCTACTCCGAGTTTATTTTTTCAGGCAACCTGCCAGTTCTGTAGACTTTTCCTCTTGAGCCCTTCTCAGTTACAGTTATAGCAGCTTTGGTATCCCTGCTGCTGCCGTAGTGAAAAGCATCTGGACATTTCTACACAACTGACTGTACTCCAGCTTTTCATTTATTACTGATTTTTATTTTCCAAAAGATTAAGCACTGCTGCCCCAAAATTATAAACCTTCTTCTCAATGGGACCTTCTAAACCCACATTCATATTCCAGTGAAAATCTTCATACGAAAACAGCTTTTTCTCACTTGAGCAGATATGATTAACATGCTCTCATGACACATTTCCAACGTAAAACTAAATTTATGTAAGCAAGAACAAATATTAAAAAAACCCTTTCAAAATGCTGGGATGAAATAGTTGCCAAAATAGCATGTACTCTGTTAGAGATTGAGAAGGTTTTAATAAAAGACTCTTCTTCCTAATCAAACACTCCATTGTCAGAAAAAGTTACTGTTTTCAGGCTTCCCAGAACTTTGTAGGAGGTATCTTTCATTCTGCAGGTAACATATCTGGGAATTTGTAAAATACTGAGACTCAGTAAGGGCCACAAAGCCATTGTTGTAATTTGTGAGATGTACCTGCCACGTGTCATCAATTTATGTAACATTTCACTACATTTTAAGCCCTGGGCACAGGATCTATCAGTACCTTGATAATAGCACTGCAGATGAAGAAAATTTTCAATTCTGTAAGTATTAATCTGTGCTAAAAATGACTAACACAGTTTGCTATCTGAGGTAAGTTTAGGAGAATAGTGAGGTACGTGTTAGAAGGCAGAACTGTCTCTAAGCCTCACACTTGAAATCCAAGGATCCTTCAATGGTTAACTACCTGTAGAACTTACAAGAACTAGAGTAACATAACAATTCTGAAACCCCACAATGTGTTTTCTGAAGAGAAACACGATTTGGAGCAGCATGGCTATGCAGATGGTTTGTGGACCAGAAGCACCACTGGATTCTCCAGTTTGGCTACTACTTGTCTCTTGTGGATGACAGGCCACTCATTATCATCTTTGAGAGGTCATAGAGAGGTGCCACCCTCCTCTGCTCAGCCCTGGTGAGGCCATGCCTGGAGTGCTGTGTCCAGTTCTGGGCTCCTTGGGACAAAAGAGACATGGAGCTCCTGGAGTGGATCCACCAAGGGCTACGGAGATGGTGAGGGGACTGGAGCATCCCTCTTAGGAGGAAAGGCTGAGGGAGCTGGGGCTGTTCAGCCCTGAGAAGAGACAGCTGAGAGGGGACGTCATCCCTGTCTGTGCCTGTCTGCAGGGAGGGCTCAGAGCATGGACCGTGGGGCCCAATAATGCTGGGACAAGAGGAACAGGCAGGAACTGATGCCCAGGAAGTTCCACCTAAATATGAGGCAGAACTTCTTCCCTGTGCAGTGACCCAGCACTGAACAGATTGTCCAGAGAGGCCATCTCCCTCACTGGAGATATTCCAGAACCATCTGGACACAATCCTGTGCCATGTGCTCCGGGATGACCTTGCCTGAGCAGGGAGGTAGGACCAGATGAGCCACTGCGGTGCCTTCCAACGTGACCCAGTCTGGCATTCTGTGAAGACTGACAGCAGATGTCTGATCAGCTAATGTTTTCCAAAAGCTCATTTCCCTGATGCAAGAGGGACACTGCAGCCTCTCCTGAAGAGGTAGAGAGGGTAGAAGTAGTTAAAACTAACTTGTAGAGAGGGAAACAAAAAGCCACATTCAATTAAAACAAAAAACCTCCCAAAAAACCCAAACAAACAAAAAACAAAACCAACCAACCAAAAAAAAAAACCACCAAAAAAACCAAACAAACCCAAACAAAAAAAAAACAAACCACAAAAAAACTCAACCCCCCCCCCCCCAAAAAAAGAACAAAGAAAAGCTGTTCCAATACAAAGAAAAAGCTGTCTTTGCTGCTGGATTAGACCACTTAGATTAGCACACTAATAAACTGGGGCATTTCATTAATATGAGTAAATTAGAAACCACTAATTAGTATTTTCTTACTCATACAATATTAGAGATTTTCAGAACAAGAAATAAACCTGACTTGAATTTACAAGGGACAAATGAACATTGATTGCATGAGCACAACTGTACAATACTACCAGCAGAAATTCATCACACCAAGTAAGTTAGATATAATTCAGTTGTCTTAGTCACCCCCTCAACAACTACAAGCATCAAATTCAGTAAAAACTTTTAGAAAATGCTTTTATAGCTACATACCAACTGTTACTGTTTTCAAAGCTCACTAGACAGAAAATTATCTCCACCACATACCACTAAGCTCAGTTATGCAAGCCTTGGCCTTCCTTATTTATTAGAAGCCTAAGTGAAATGTGCTCTTGAGCAAGCATTAGAAAGAGAAGTAGAAATTCAAAAGGCAATTCTGACTCATGCCTCCATTTCACTGTATGAAATTTAAAGATATTTTACCAGAGAAAGCTACTTTAATAGCAATTCCTCTTAGCAATTTTAACTCATTTTTCAATAATTATATTTTGAAAAAAAAAAAGCTAAATATACTTATAAGAAAAGTGAATGTAGACAATTTAAGCCGTTTAATACCTATAGATGCGTACATATGCATATTAAAATATGTTAATGTGAGGCCTACGCAAAAAGGCCAGTCTTGCTGTCAAAAGTACTCCCAGCTGAGGTCTGATTTGGGTCGGACTTCTCTGCAAGCTCGCTTGGTACCAGGAACTCAAGATGCCTCCAGTTAGTGTACCCTGTGAAAAGCTGCTCTGCCATGTCTCCATTTCCACTGGGCTTGAGGAACCTGCACCACTGTCACTCTTCTACTCCTCTCCAGCACTGACAACCTCGACTGTCCTGTCACTCAACCCAGCCCCTTCTCCACTCAAGGTTCAAAAGGGAGCTCAGTGGATTTGGCAATCAGAGGACACAGAAAAACCAAGATAAGCTTTCATTTGGAAACAGTTGTGCATTTGTTCAACAAACTCCTCCTCTAGAACTGCAAAAAAGTAAAGCTCCTGAATTTATTAAGGTACAAATCCAATGGATATACAAAAACAGAAAAATATGTATAATTTCAGTGAATTACTACCTCAAATAAAGCAGCAGAATTTCAACAGGCATTTGGTAAAACCACAGTGTTGCTCTACAAATCTCACTAAGCACATTGGGATCAAGAAGACCAATATTCATTAACAGAAGTAGTTAAATACCTTATTTATCTTAAGTTTTCTACCTTTGGTGACATTTCTATCTTTCTCTTAACTCATCTACTATTACTTATCATTATTCATGTTTCTTTGCTTTTTGGGTTTTTTTGTGTGAATGGTGGGTTGCTTTGGGTTATTTTTGCGTTTGGTGTTTTCTTAAGATTGTGTAAATCACATCAAATCCCTTAAACATCTTAGACAAGGTTATACAGAAATGTAACAACATTACACTGTCTCCAGACAGCTCCACAACTTTCATTTCTTGATCAGTTCAAATATGTGGGAATTGGCATCGTCACCATACAGTCACACCTCTGGTAAACAGCCATATTTATTAAATAATAACATATTTCTATTAGCAACTCAGTAGAAGTTTTAAAAGAAAACCATGCTTATCAAGCACTTACATCAGAATATATTGGGTCATAACTAGACCCTTCCTAAGTCTGCTGAGCAAGAAAAATGGTCTGGCAAACTTCTGGTAAGTCATTGTCATCTGGGAAATGATTAGAAATCTTTCTTTTAGCAATCTGACAGAAGAAAGCAGCTGAAATGTTGGTGCACCCCCTTGTATATCAGTTGTAATTGTGGTATGCATTCAGACACAGCCCGTATTTCAAGCTGTCTCTCCCAACAGATCCTATTTTTCAAGAAATAAGCACCGAGACAGAAATTTATAAAAAATAATTATTTTATAAATGAACAGTCATGACTAAAGCTTTAATCACTGGCCTTCTTAAAGCCATTGTGAGGATTTAATTGAATAATCTTGGTGGTCCACTGACAGAGCATATGCAAATATGTGCAGCAGACCCCAGAGGATAATTAATTGAAGCTTACACCATGTGTGGGCCTGCATTCATCTCAGACAAAAGAGTACAAACTCTATTAAAAATATTCATTGCCTGTGACGTAAAGTTCAAGCACAGAGACGCGCGGGGTATAAAGTGTGGCACTGAACTGGAACACTGAACATGTCACTTGTCATCTCCAAGGTCCGAGGGCGCAGCTGAGCCTCACTCAGCTCTCCTTTCTTTCAGCTGATTTGGGTGCAGCCTCAGGAGCTGATCATTTCAGAAAAATTGTAATATTATTGCCTTAGAAGAATAGCAGTAAGTTGTTCTACAAGTCTCCAGAAGATTAAAACATCAGCAGCAAATAAAATTGGTTTGGGATTTGTTTGACATCACAAGTAGATCAGAAATTATCTCAGGATTTTCTCTGAACTCTCACATCCTTTAAAAGAGACCCTACACCATTTCTTTAAACATCCATACCTAATGTTCATTTGCTCCTATTTCAGACTAAAGATCCTGGTGCAGATATAATGTATTTTAATTTAGAGGTGAGAACGCCAATCAGGCTTGTGGGGAAACCTCGAGAACTGATCTAACTGCAAAGAGGCCACATTTCCCCTCTTTTATTTAATTTTAAATCCATCACTGCCTATTATTCACCTTGTTAACTTCAAGTATTTATAACAAGTAGGCAGGCCTCAACGCTTCAGCAAATACTGCTTTTCAGGAAAAGCATCATTACACTGTCCACAGAAGAATACCAAAGAGCAGCACACTTTGACGTGGTGCTCTCACAACTTCATCTTAAACATCGACACAAGTCCTTATCAGGCAGAGAATGTCAGCCCAGATGGAGCCACCTTCTGATCTACAGCGATGGCTCACTGCTGCTGTGGCTGTCAGAGTTCAGTGACTGTCTGCACTAATTGTTGGTGCTAATACCTGTCAGCAATTAGCAAAACCAGCCCTTTGCAGCACTGAATTCCACACTGCGTAATGCTATTAATCTACAGCATCAACTCCTTGCTTTGATGAGTCTGATCAAAGAGCAATGGAAACCCACAGTTTTATGACACAGAAACAGGCAGAGCCAAATTACATCCGAAACTGGAGACTGGTGCCCTCCCTCTGTCACCAGGCCCAAAATGGATCAGTGGGAGCATTTATCCAATAGTATCCCATGCTGCATCCAAAGCAGCAGGTTGAGGGAGGTGATTCTGCCCCTCTACTCTGCTCTGCCACCAAGTCGATCAGAGGGATGGAGCACCTCTCTTATGAGGAAAGGCTGGGAGAATTGGGATTGTTCAGCCTGGAAAAGAGAAGGCATTGGGTGATCCAACTGTGGGCTTCCAGTGCCTGAAGGGAACCTACAAGGGAGAGGGAGAGAGACTATTTCCAAGGGCCTGGAGTGACGAGACAAGGGGGAATGGCCTCATACCGAGAGAGAGTAGGTTTAGGTTGGATATTAGGAAGAAATTCTTCCCTGTGAGGGTGGTGAGGCCCTGGCAGAGTTGCCCAGAGAAGCTGTGGCTGCCCCATTCAAGGCCAGATCAGATGAGACTTTGAGGAACCTGGTCTAATGGAAGGTGTCCCTGCCCATGGCAGGGGGCTGGAATTATATGATCTTTAAGCACCTTCCAACCCAAACCATTCTGTGATTTTACAATTCTACAGTCTAGATGCTCGAGAAGAAAATGTCCAAGGTTAGGCAGAAGTCAGATTCATACCAAAAAATGCAAAAAACCCCAACCCAAATAACAAACTCTCTTTCAAATACAATTTTAGTTTGCTTTCTCTTGATCTGTTATTATATGCATTATCAGAACTGGCAGGATCCTCTTTCTGTTAGTTCAGAATACACAGAAAAAAAGTTAGTTACATTATAGCATTGTTAATCAAATCTTGCTAAGACTTAAGATTCCCAGCTGTGCAGAATTCTTTCACATCACTCAAACATCTTCTCCCAAAGTTATCACAAAAATGCCAACTTAGAAAAAAAAAAAAAATTAGGAAAAGCAGTTCAAAGGATGCTCCCATATAAAAAATATCCACAATTAAAGTTATTATGAGAAAATTCATTGATTCTTAGAACCAGTCTACCCAACAAATAGCAAAAAAAGCAGGTCAACCTGAATACATTAAAAGATTAAATCCTATTTCCTTAACGAATGTTTTGCTTTTTCCAATCTCAATGCCAAGTTTCTTATAAAATAGATGAAAACCACAATTAAGACAGACAGTTGAAGAGGCAGCAACACCAATACTCACTATCAGGTAAGGAAGCAGAGCAGATGAGTAACACTTTCTCTCTAATTAAAGTAATTTGGCCTTTTTAAATGAAGAAAAAAAGAATCTGTACAATGGGTAAACACAAATGAATTATTTAAAGTGTTACTGTTAGTATACCGCACTAAAAAAACCCGTTTCAAAAGGTGACTTGGCTAAAATAAGTACCACAAGAACAACAGCATTTAGGTAGCAGGATAGATCATTATTCAATCTACCAGATGAAATTTTAGAACCCCATCTGATCAAGAGTTTACGTCTGCCACCCACTGCTTATATGCAGACTGTCAATCACTTTGATGCCTGTTGATCTCATACAACCAAACCGTTGGCTCTAGAAGTTTAGATACTTCCATTTGACAAAAGTATTTCTTGGCTGCCTCCCCTTGTATTTTCACATCTTCGATTTCAACACCTACACAGATTGATCTGCATTATCCTTTTACTTCATAAATGCAAAGGAACAACTACAGTTTATTTACAAAGTGAACTGTCAGCACATTTGACAGCTCCGCAGGAAACATACCCAGCAAAAAGACATTACAATTCAGCAGTCCCCTAGTTTTACATCCTGACTCTCACAACTGTATCCTTATCTCACAGTACAATGGAAATAACAATTAATATTTATTAAAGACTTTTGCTGACCCAGCAACACACACTGCTTCAGCAAATGGCACACCAGGTTGTTCCTTCCAAGGTTAAACTGCAGCAGTAGGGAAAACTACAGGACAAGACCTCTTGAACAGACACGATGCCTCCAATGACCTTGCCAGCATTTTCTTCCATTAAATTCATACCTCAGTGAGAGCCAGAATCTGGGAGCTGTTTTTCTTTCTCAGGTGATTTTTCAAGCTCAGGGTACAGTACAGTGACATGGAACTGGCTTTTCTGGCAACAGCTCACTATTGTGTTAAGAACATCTTCAGCCTCAAGCAGGCAAAAGTGATGATTTTAATGTGAGAGCAGCTCATCTGCACCACAGATTTCTAAGACTGCATCTTTATGGTAATGAAAAATATCCTGGCGAAGAAGACTCAGTTCATTGACAAACACCTTATGCAAAGCAAAAATGTTTATTTCATTTGTGTCAGAGCACGGGGTCAGTGACAGAAAACCATTGGGATGGCAGACATCACACTCAACGTCAGTCATTTCATGTGATTTTAAAATGGCAATGAAAATTCCAAAGAAAAACACCCTCTGTACTGGGTGGGAATGTAATTTTTTATCGACTTCTTTAGGAACTTGTTTAAGTTTTTCTTATGTTGAATCTGGCTTTGGAAACACTTTTAAAGGACTAGTAAAATCGTATCCAAAGAAGTCAAATTGACTGCTGTTTACCATATGGAGTATTACTCAATTCTCCTCTTAGCAGTAGAAAACATGAACATAAGGAAGAGATTTGCAAGGCAGGGAATGTTCATATGAAACCCAGAAGTGAAAACTCCTTCCATCCTTTTTTTCTTTCTGGATTACGCATTGTATCAGGAAAGCAGATTTTAGGCTACATTTCAAGACTATAAAACAGAGGATTTGTAAAGAAATATGTTTTTACAGTATCTCTCACCTTATAGACTCTTTGCAAAATCAGCAACTTTAGAGATATTCCAGATCTATAAAGTAACTATGCTATGCAGAATTTTTACAGATCTCCAGCTACTCAATACAGTTCTACTTGTTATGTACCTTCTAACATTAAATTGTTTCTCAATGGTTTTCTTCTGGCATGCCAAATTTCCTTGCATTCTTTCTGGGTATCCAGCCTTTATGCGGGTGTACTCCCTTCCTAGATCCAAAGCGTGGCAAGTTTTGAGATGTGTTTATGGCCAGCAGGTTTGGAGTAGCACAGTACTTCAGAACTGGCACAAAGAGGAAAAAAAAACAACACCCCTGGTCATTCCTGTCTGAAAACACCAATATTTACTTGTTTGCTTGCTTTAAACCCAGATTGCTGGTGCTCACTGAAGCTCCAGGCACCATGTAGCTCATGGAACAGGAATCACAGATCATCTCTATCTCCATATCAGCCTATTTTTGTGCATCCTGCTCTGATGAAGGTGGCAGTGAAATCTCTAGAACAGGCTATTGGCTACAGCTGTATGGACAACAATGTCACTCTTTAATGGTGGACATCACAAGAAAAGTCACTTGAAGACACAGCCTTTGAAGCTATTTGTGAATATTATTCTCCTCCTATGCCATTTGAATCTCATAAAGCAATGAATTTCAACAACGGAAGGCTGGGGGGAAAGAGAAAAAAAAGACATCAGTTCACCAGCAACTTCTCATTCCACGTGAAGAATGGGGAGTAAAGTAAGTTTTGCATGTTGAAAACAAACTGTCACTTGAATAACTCCTCCATGGAGAACAAATTTAGGGAGTTTGACTGCACTGTTGCCTTGGGCTGGGAAGTTTCCCCATGCCTGTTGACTATATGGTGTGCTAACACTCAACACGCTCCTGATCCATGCCTGGCCTCAGGCAGGCACTCTGAGGATGCTCTGCCAATGACCAGTCAGCAAAAAACACTTGCCATGGTCTCCTCCCTCCTCATGCCCTTTTCCTGGAGATAATTAAGGCAAAAACCATCCAAACCAAACAATTCAGCCTACTTCATGCATTTTAAAGGAACAGAAAATGCACAAGCCAAAATACATATTGGTCGAATAATTCCAGATAAAATTTATTTTCACTTTTACTTGGAGAGTTCCAACCCTGAAATGACTGGCACTGCCCCGTAACTAAAGTTTTTAATGATTTAATGCCAAGCTAAAAGCTTGGTTTCATAAAACGTATGTTATAAAAGCAAACATGGTCTCCACAAAATAAGCATCTTCAGTGTTTTGCAAAAAAGAACATTCTAGAAAATGATAACAAATCAATGTATGAGGCAAATGAAAAAAAAAGTGAAGTTCAAGCAATAAATTCATCAGCTTCCCCAAAAGCAAGTGTGAACAAGCAATAGTGCCTTGCCATGAATGTTGTTCATATTTCTCCTCATTAGGCAGAAGGTATTTTGAGGTAAAGAATTTGTTCCGTGATCATCGCTCTACTTTACTGCTCAGAAATTTGAAATCAGAAATTCGTCCTTTCATCTCTCCACCTCCCAAAATAAACCCCCCACTTAAAGCTTCTGAAAATTACTGTCTGCGTGACAGCTTTCACTTGTTTACTGCAAAATATTTGTTTCTATGGCTAGATAAGTGAAACTGCAGATCACACTGAATGTTCACAGCTGGAGTTCCAGCAGGGATCGTATTATTTAGATAAAATAGGAGTTTCAATACCAGAAGAACCACATGTAACCCCCTTTTCCCAGTAAAACAGGCAGACTGATACACCTGGCTCAGTTTAGAAGCAAAGCCAGAAGTTTCTTTCAGTCACATAGTTCAGTGACATATAGCTTTAAATACATCAATATATTCCTCTTCTAGCTTACATTAGGTAGCCACACATTTAAATGAAGATATACCTTAAGGTTTAAAAAGTCTGCTTATATTTAAACTGTATCCTTTTCTCCTTTAAAAAAAAAAAAACAAAAACAACCAACCTAATCTGGAAAGAAAACGGGGAACTCATGAGCTAGAATGTAACTCCTGTAGGTTGGAAAAAGTAATTGGAAAATTCCAGCCATCACTACTCTAACTATGGCTCCATTCCGTTAACCAGCAAACCCAAGAAGTTTCATATTAGCAACCATGATCAAGCTAACACATGCAGTAAGCATTTCTAGGCCTATACTTAAGAAAGGCCTCCCATTCCACTCCCTTTTCTTTTCTGGAAAGAATTTAAGCACATTATTATGTGCTTAACTGACTAACTTAGAAGTATAGCTGCATGGGTTTTTTTGCTAAAGAAAAGCAGGGAATCAGAAGTTTATGCACAATCCTAACTGTCAACAGAACAGCAAAATAGTTATTTCTGCCATTCAATCTATACAATTCCAAACCTAAAATGTTACCAGCACCTCATTTTTGTGCATAGCCTCTGTATTCATTTCCATCTAATAGTACATTCAATAGGGTTTATGCATATCAAAAAGCACAGCACACTTTAAACAACTTTGAAGACAGTTTGATATAACTGCCTATAAAAACCTATTTTGGCTAAGCTCAAGCCACACTAAAAAAACCCCAACAAAACAAACTAGTGATAAAACTTGCAATAAAATTTAACTTATCAAGCTTTAAGAATAAAAAAAAGGCCCCAAGTACGTAAGATAAACATCTCACTTAAATGAAACATTAAAATTTATCTAAATTCAACATTAGAATTTATTTGGAAACTATAATGACACAGAAAATAGTTCTTCTATTCATGACAACAGAATTTAAAAGGCACACAGCTCATTGCTTTTAGTTCTGGGTTGGGAGCCAAACCACCTACATGAAGAGTCAGAGCTACAAAGGAACTTCAATGCTAACAGTCATCTTCCAAACCACGTAAATCATAAATATTACATCAATTCTGCATCTACAATTTATCAATGCTGCATCACAAAAATTGCCAGCTGATGCATTAATGAAATTACCCTAAACACAGGTCTCTGAAAGCTGATGTATTACATCCACGTAGCCACCCACAGCTCTGATTCAGACCATCCAAATTCAGTCTGGAATTATTTCCTGATGAAAATCAATACCTAACTTTTGCTGAGATGAGTTGCACTATTCCCCAGAATCTTCAAACAGATGAATAAGACATTTTTGCCTGTATTCATCCATCAAGACTTGTCATCCTTAAAAGAACACCAAAAGAAACCAAAACCAAAGTGACACAGCAAAACCCTGGGCTTCCCTTGCTAAGTACCTCTGTGTAGATATGTGTGCTGTAATTTTCTAGCTATAAAAAATATAAACCTTTTCAAAATTGGAATCTGACAAGATTTCCAAATGCCACAGGACTGCAGCAGTTTTACAATGAGACTTTTAACTGCCAGGGAGGAGAAAAGAAGACAAGTATTTTATATTTCTCCTATGACGAGAAAACAGCTACCATGAAGTGGAAACTGAAGTATTTTTCAGTTATTTAAATCCTAAGCTACAGCCAGATACAGTTTTGTGGGTTGGTTGGTGTTTTTTTCTGAAATAATTTTTATGCTGACAGATTTTGCAGCTCAATATATGACATCCATACAGAAACAGACATCCAGCTTTGCAGGTGATATCCACACAGATACATACACTGACTGGAAATGTACCTGGTTTTCCATTTTGTGCCCTGAACAAGCATCTAAAATCCCTCAAATTACATCTGAAACCTGGCATTCAGTAACACTGCCATATGAGCTGTGTGTTAAAATCAGATACCTTACAAGTGTCTATTTGGAAAGTTCTTCCCATTCAGCATTGCAAGCTAATTTAAAAAAGCTCAAATTCCTGCTACGTTCAATCTCCAAGGCGTGATTTAGCAGACAAGCATGTCTAAATAAAAATCTTGGAAGTTAGACACAGTTACAGTAAGTAATAAACACAACTACTACCTGCAATTAGGTTTCTACTTAAAATCTTAACTTAAATGCTAAAAAATTGTATTCTGCTTTGCATATATTGCGAGTTATTGAATGCTGCATTAAAAAAATCTGAAAAAAACATTTTTCCAAAGAGGGAGGAAATGCTTTATGTCTTAAGAAAAACAGTTGTTAAAATGCATAAGAATTACTCACCAGTCTCCAGAGACATTAATTCTTTACCACAAGCCTGACACACAGACAACAAAACACACGTAAGGATGTGAGGGACGACCCTTTTCCCTTGGAAGCTGTTTCCCAATGAGTACTGCACAACCCTGACCCAGAGGAAAAGCAACTTAGCTGTCAGGATTGCTAGACTCTGAGAAAGCTGATACCAGAGTGATGTCATTTATTCCTGAAATGTTACTGCAGCTCCAAACTATTGACTCTCTCCTACCAATAAAATCTCATCCTCCAGATGATGGAAAACAAAACGTTTAACAACAGGATTAAGTTTCAACAGGAGCTAATAGTACAGATTTTAACGTTCTATCTTGAGGTTAGACAAACTATTACAGTCAGAAAAAGTGAAAAAAAAAAAAAAAAACCAAAACCACCACCAACAAAAAAAGCCTCAGATGTTATCTAAATATGCTCCTCTAACTAACTATCTCCAATCTGCAAAGATTTGCTTTCTGGCAGCAGTAGTCAGAAAACACTTCGAGAGGTGAAGAGGAAGAGCAAAGACTGGCACTACAGCATTGGGCATCTGGCTACCAAGCTCCAGCTAATTCAGCTGAGAAGTTCTTGGCCTGGCAGGGTGGCCTTCAGCCAGGTCACCTTTCTCCCTTTTTCAAATTCTTTCTGCCCCAAGATTTGCCCCACAATGTAAGCTCAATCCTCAGGAAGTCCTTGTACAATTCCATTGTGAAACATTTCTTTTGGATGAAAAGGAAAAAATAATAATGAGCAAAATCACAAGCCTTATGTGCTAAAATCAGGAACTTTTAATACTGAAATAGATGCAGCCAAACTGCTAATGCAGGATGTGAAGCTATAAACACTGCAAAAAAAGGAAAGAAATGATCACAACAGGCACTGCAGGAAATTTCTCTACAGGAAAGAAAAACCAGGGACTAATATTCTACTTTAAATATATAAAGCAAGAAGGAGATGAAGAACATGAATAAATTACGTGGTACATAAAATTCACTTTAGTAAGAGTAAAAAGCAGAGTTGCAGGGATGGCTGGGGTCTTCTACAAATCCCAAATTTTAGACTAGAGCACAGAAATCTTTCATACTAAAATCCTGAACATCAAAGATAATCTTCATGAATATTTTCAAATCAGCGTCACACACATCTTTAAATATGACAGCCCACAGATTTCCAACAGTCCTGAGCCAACACCATGCTAATTTAGAGCTGGTTAGTAATCAACGGGGGCACTGAGTGGGCAAGCACCGCCTTCAGTCAACTACACTGAGGGCAGTGCAAGCCCTTCTGCACAGAGCAGGCCTGGATTTTTATACATTTATTAGTAAAAACATGTGCACTACAAAGAGACAAATCTTGCAGAAAAAGGATGCAAATTCACAAGATAAATCACTACTTTTTAAAAAATGATCCCACATGTGCAAGATGAGAAATTCTAAGGAATGCATAAAGTAACAAACTAGAGGGAACACAAAAGCCTTCAAAGTAAAGAAATGGCAACTCAAGTTAAAACATCAAAAACGTTCTTCTGATAGGAAAGAATAAGGCCTGGGAAAATACCCCAAAAGTGGCACACAGTCAGAAAAGGCTTAAAATGGGGATCAAAACCAGAGTTATCCTTCCTCAGTTTTCAGTGTGAACAGCATCAAAACCAGAAGCTGGGCGGCAGAATGAACTACAAATAAATGCACGGCACAAGCTGCCATGGGGGCTAGGAAGAAACTGGTTAAAGAGAAGCAGCCAAGTGCAAGGCCAGGACTCAACTGGTGCACAGGACACTCCTGCCAGAATCCTGTTCAGAGGTAATGGGTGAGATCATCAAACTCTTCTGTGTCAGAAAGAGGCTGGCTTCAAAATCCACAAGTGCTAAACCTTGAAGGCAAGTGACCTATTTTCAAACAATTTCACCTGTCACACTTAGAATAGCAAAAATCTGGAGTGCAAAACCTGTGAAATGCTGTTTCCAAAAAAGTACAGAATATGAGACTTGAGCCAAATACTAACAATGTAGAAATGAGTTGGAAAATTGAGGAGCTTTACCATCAGTCATGTGTTAAGTAATCAATATTAGAGACTGTGCCTCCTTTTCTTGCTCGGCACATTAAATTTACAGAACTGATCCACTGCTTGAAATGAAGTTAGCAATCTTTTCCTCCTTTTTTTGATAGCATATGATAAGTTTTATAGAAGTAATTAATCTCCTGTTAGCTCTGTGGCATTTAAAGCCTCTCTTTGTAAGAGATGTGCTATTTCCAGAAGAATCTAAATTTCATTAATAGCCTCCAGCCCTGAGTTCAGTGTTAAGATCTGATGAAGCATTAGCACGTGATGTTGGAAGACAAAGACCAAAGCAGCTGGAAGAGGGAAGAACCACCAGTTCTGAGACACAGTAGCTTACCAGAATGTAAAGGCTGATTTTGAAAATCTTAATATTTAATTACACCAACTTCCTGTTTTTATCCAGTTTTCAATTTCATTTAAAAAATAGTTATTTCATAGGAAAAATGACCATTTCTGAAGGCCTTCAAACGGAGATTGCAGTCAGTGCTGAAGCATCATCATTTTAAACGAAGAGCTTAACTTCATGAAAATATAAGATAGCTAAGACTCATCCTAACAGTCTAAATCAGAGTAGGACAACAGGACACAATTCATCACTGTTGAATGAGAGTCATGCACTGTTCCACTTAACGTAATTTGCTATTTTTAAGAAGAAAAATTTTGTTTTTTTCAGCCAAACCAATACAAAGACAAAACAACATAATTGGGCTGAAGGAGCAGGGGAAAATGAAATTGCTCTGGGCACATGTACAGATGACCACATGGCAATCTTACCTATATTTTCCACAGAATGTAGGGGTTTATGTTCACGTCTAAGTTACTAAGGTCTTTACCAAGTTATTTTACTCAGGTCTTTAGACATCTGGTTTAGGAACGTGCTTCTGATTAGTTCAACAGGCTGCCTTATAGACAGTCAGTGTAAGTGCTGTAATATACAAAAACCTTAGGTCAAAAAAGATGTCACACAGGAATGAGGCTCATACAAAAATGTCAGATGAACAAGACTCTTGGTGGTCATCAAGTTCAACCCCATGCTCAGAGATAAATCCAATGCCAGATCAGATTGCAAAGGCCCTTCAAAAATCTTCAAGAAAGACATGGAATCATTCTGTGCTCAAGAGGCTTGGGGTTTTACTAATACTATTTCAATCTGTTAGAATGTACTTTATTGCAATTTATGACCACTGCCCTTTTTACAGTTCTGAAAAGTCTGTCTCATTTATAAAGCCCATGTAGTTAATGAAAGGCTGCAGTTAAGTCCCTGCTTTTGTCTTCTCTTCAGGCTAAACACAGGAATCCACTTCAGCTCTTCTAGCACGTCATATATCCTGGCCCTGTAGCCGGCTAGTGCTGGACTCATGTTTGTCTCCCTCTCTCTCTCTCACACTGATATGACCGAGACCAGACAGATTATTCCAGGGGTATTCCAAAGCAACAAACTGATGGGAATAATCACCATTCTCCCCACGGCAGCTCGACAGTTAACCTTCATCCCCATTCCAGCACGACATCCTGCTCCTTTCCCACCAGGACCCCCCCCCAGGCCATTTTCCAGGATGCTGCTCCTCCACCTGCACGCCTGCCTTTGCTGAACTCCAGCATGTTCCACTCTGCTCACGCCCCCAGTTTGCCGAGGTCCCTGGGGGTGACTGACCTGCCCTCTGGCATTCTGATCCCTCCTCCCAAGGGTGCTGTTATCCAGGAACTTGCTGATGGTGCATTCCTCTTGATTTGCTGATCAGTGTTAAAATAGTTTCACCCCAGCAGCAACTCCAGGAAAGACTCCTTGTAAACAGCCACTGATTTGAAACTTCAGACTATCGACTGCTTAAGCCTTATGGTGCAATCAATTCTTCACCATTCATCCAATCCATACCCCACACTTAAGATACAAAGGTACCACATGAAGATAACATCAGAAGCCTTGCTGAATGTAAGTGGTTTCCACTGTTTTCCCCCTCAGTTGCAGAGGCAGTCATTGTAGGAGGTAGCCAGGTTGGTCAGGCAAGATTTTTCCTTGGTACACCCATGTTGGCTGTTTCCAGTTACCTTCCAGTCCTTCACATGCCTAGAAATAGTTTATATAAGAATTTGCTCTTCAGTATTCTCAGGGAAAGAGGTGAAGCTGGCCAGTGTTAGTTCCCTGGATTCTCTTTCTTGCCTTTTTTTTTTTCTTTGAACACAGTAATGTTTGTCTTTTTCCAGTCATCAGGGTTATCCATGTTGATAGAAATTACTCTCATGGTGACATCTGTCAGCTCACTCAGCACCCTCAGCTGTTTATGTTCCTAGAATAAGAATCCATGGCTCTTTCAAGCATCAGTCAAAAAATAATTTATAAGTGAATGTCATATTAAAATAAAAAACAACAAAAAGCAACCTAGGAGGGGTAAGGGTCTCAAGTCAGCTTTTATCTGTCAAAACAAAAGAACAGGAGGTGGAACAACAAATGACCCCATAGGAAACTGTCTTGGGGTGACTTGATGTTGTATTCCCTATCGCTGCACAATGCCCAGAAATTAGTATATACACCTTTCTATGCTTTTAAACTGAGCCTAAGCGGAGAGAGAAGGAAAAAAGCCTTCAAGGATGCAGAGATAACACACTCTCGTTCTTGGCATTTTTTTTTGGGGGGGGGGGCTTCTGTGTTCTGCTGCGGTGGGAGAGGAGCCGAGAAAGCACCCTGATGGCTTGTTCAGCAGTTTTTTGGTTTCTTTCCTCCAGAGAGTTGAACTTTGGTTTTCCTGGAATTTCGGATTTTTATCCCTTTTTCTGCTGGACTGCTTCAATAGCAGAACACATCGGGAGGACTTTCCGCCGAGCACAGAGGGCCTGGCCCTGGGCCAAGTCCCAGCTCCGAGGAGGAGGGAGACCAAAGGGAGGACTCTTAACATTTTCCCAGGTTTTTCTCAACAGTGAGAGATTTTATTATTTAGCAGCACTATCCTTTCCCTGTGTGTTTGTTAAATAAATAGTTTTTATCTCTTTCATTTTCCTTCGAGGAAAAAGTTTCTTTTTTTCCCGAACCTGGTGGGGGAGGGGTGGTTTATAACCTGCCTTCTCTCAGAGGATACATTTCTAAATTTGGCCAAACCGGCACAGAAACACATCACTGGTCCAGGTTGCTGGTATGCTCCAGGATCTACTGGGAGCTGCCATCTGATATTTCTGCTGTATCCACAACCCTGCTGTAAATCTATGACTGAGAGCACTGAAGTGTTACCCAAACATTTCTTTAAGCTTGCTCTGCTTAGTTTAAGCTGTATACACCATGAGCAAAAATGATGATGATGAATTTTGAAGCAGGAATTCTGACTGCTTGCTGTTGACAGTACAGACAGAACAAGTTTTCCCAAAGGGAAAACCCAAACTTGGCTTGCAACAGGAATGTCTTGTTCTGTCCCAAACATCAAAGAAGTTAAAGACATGTAATAGAAACTGCATGCAGCATGAACATTACCAGTCCAGCAACCTTAGCAGGGAAGGCAAGGCCTCAACAGCCCATGGGGCACTTGTTTCCAATTACAGTGACAGACAAAGACACTGACAGAGAACCTGAAATGAGCTTGGGAATAACCAGTCAGCATTTAGAGTTGTAGTCTGTCTAGAATAACATGTTTAGAGTTTATATACAGCCTTTGATTCTGTGCCTTTAAAATGAAAAGAAACAAAGTGAATGTTTCCTCCTTCCCAATGCTTTCAAAGGAAGGGAACAGCATTTTTAGATTTACTGCTGAAAGACCAGGATTAAAGCAAGTATCTGGTTAAAGACTACATTAATTTTAAAAACATATATAGATTTCTCAGCTAAAGCATCTTCTGTTAAAGCAAATTGCACCCCAATGCAGTGATGTAGTGACATCTACTTTCGTGCTGCAGGAGCTGCCATTGAAACAAAACATTTCAGGAAATTTCAGCTCACTGCTTAAATCAACACCAGTCAGAATCTACTCTTCACACAATTACAGAATGGTTTGGGTTGGAAGGAACTTTAAAGATCATCTCATCTCAACCCCCTGCCATGAGCAGTGACACCTTCCACTGGTACCAGGTTGCTCAGAGCCCCATCCAACCTGGCCTTGAACACTTCCAGGGATGGGGCAGCCACAGCTTCTCTGGGCAGCCTGTGCCAGGGCCTCCCCACCCTCACAGTAAAGAATTTCTTCCTAATACTCAATCTAAACCTGCCTCTTTCAGTTTAAAACCATTGCCCCTTATCTTGTCACCACCTGCCTGTGTAAGTCCCTCTCCCTCCTTTTTCTAAACCCCCTTATCTCCTTCCCTTGCTTTTCTAAAATACACTTCATGTTTTATCCAGAACGCAACTCTTCAGAAAAGAGCAAGCGCGAAACCTGATTATCTAGGAATTTTATTCACTGTAAAACAGGTCTTCAAGCATGTGCCAGACACGAAGGACCCACAGTCTCCCACAACTCAGCACTAAGGCCTGAGTCTTCTGAGATGGAAGACACTGATTCCATTCCCTGAAGCCTGTGACAGTCTTCTGCTCCCCCCAGTGGCAAAAACGCAAATAAAATCCACAAGGAGGCCACTGAAGCAGCATCACTTGCTTACACAGCACTGTTCTCCGAGGTTCTTCAAACCCAAAATTTCCAGTATGCAAAGGATTTTTGTTCTACAAAAAGTAAACAACAGTCTAAATCAACATTTATCTTTATTTGTGCAAAAAAAGCTTTAGGAATTGATATATATAACGTAGTTGATAATGGTAACATTTAAAATTAATCTATACTCCTGAAATTGACAGCAATTTTCTTGGGTTACGATAGAGGAAAATAAAACCACCTTTAAAAAGAAAAATATTTTTGATACAAGTATTAATAACAATCTTCTGTTTAAACAAAAACGTCACAGAAAGGTGCTGCCACACAGACATCACTTGCCTATTCTTATCAGCCTTCTAATGTTTTCCTTCTTTTAAGCCTCGAATAGTTTTTTAAAAAGTGAGCATAATAAGAAAACTTATTTCCTGAAAGACTAACCAAATGAGTATTGAAAAAATAATTCCGACAGTGCAATTTGAGGATATATACTTAGGTACAGTAAATACTCTTCTATATTTAAAGACCGACTGCAAAATTACGTTATTTGAAATATTTTTTGGCTTGTATTAGTGGCACCTGTGATAATTTAACAGCTGCATTCAGTAAGGAATGATAAGAAAAGAACCCCAGGGCTTTTTTTTTAATTTCATGCACTGAATGAGGTGAGACACTGAACCCACATTTGAAGGTCTAAAACATTACCACAAGACTTTAAACACCGTATTAAGGAAAATCATTTACTGAAACTCACCAGTCCAAACTGAACCACTGAATGCAAATATAACTTGATAAAGTTACCCTAAAACTTAATTCTAAAATTTTCCTGAGGTTTTATGCAGCCCAAAAACTTTCCAACACAGGTATTGAAAATCACCTATAGGCTGTACTACTTTTAAATATATTTAAATGTGCAGTGTTTACAAAAACTCAAAGCTATCTAATAGGTTAAAGAAGCCCCAAATGATATTGCAATTAATATGGTTTAAACTGCACCTAAAGAACTTCTATTCTGGAGCTTTTCCTCTTATTTCCAAGGATTCCTTTACTTCTAAACCAGAGAAATAACAGCCTGCATTACTTTTGCATACTTCAAGTTTCTTAAGTGCTATTAAGCTAAAGCCCTTGGACTGTCACAAAGCCATTCCAGCCAGACATCACATCCTTTATTTATTCTGAGGAACTAAACGGCGAACTCTCACTGAAATAAGTGAAGTAAGTCAGTGAAATAAGCGCTATCCACACAGAGTAATGATGCCAAATGTTGATATTAGCATTAGTACATGCTGCACTGAAGCCAGCAAGGCAAGGTTTACACAAGGACCTTTCATTACATCCATGGACTGCGCTGGAAATGAGTGACAAGCAGAGCCTTTGCTTGAACCTAAAGGCAGTGCTGCTCTTTGAGTCAGGAAAGCTGAAAACCACCATGCAGAGCTGAAATTAGGTGTGTTCATCACACCAACGAGAAGACTGGAGTTTTAGAGTCCAACAGAGGGGAGCAAGACTTGTTAATTTCATTTTATATTATTCTTTCTGTTTTCTCTCCCTAAAAAAGAAGGTGCTAAACCGGTGGGATTGGCTGAAGTGGTCAAGAGAATTATGTGGTTTAAAACCACTGAGTTCATGAGTTTTAAGACCTAACAGATTCCTGAATTTCATTTCCATGCTTGTCTTTCAAATGTATTTTGCAGACTTTCCCTGAGGATTAAGATGACAGTATGACAAGCAGCTTTCTAAGGATTTTTCTCCACTGTCTTTTAATGATTTTGCAAATATTCATACCAGTGCACAGCAGTTGTTTAGCTTCACTGGCATGGTTTCCAAAAGTACATTCCAGTCAGGTTAGGTCAGTCATTTTGCTATCTCAAAAATAATCAGGACATCAAATATTCACTGTTCACTACTCAAGCTTGAGGAGAAGTATTTTCCCCCAATAATTATAACAAGATTCAGATTACAAACAGTTCAGCTCTTCACAGAGTGAATTCTGATGATCCACATCTATTGGATACTGCCTGTCAGAACACATGAATTTAATGTTTTGACAGAAACAGAATTACTGGTAACCATCTTGAGTGTCATAAAGGACTTGACTTGATACACTGAAAAAGCATCTAGTTAGAAGCTATAAGCTTCTCTACTCTACATATTGGTGTATTTGTTTCTAAGACAGATGACATGACAAAATTATTGATAAATAACTTGAAACCTGTAAATTATAATTTCTGCCTCTAGAGCAAGGAGTGTGGTGTCAACAGAATCAGCAAAGGAATCCATTGTCTTCAACTAATTTATTTCCTAGATAAAGAACAGTAGGGACTTTCTCACTGATTATTATTCCTTGTTACTGTAATTCTTCAATAAAGAATTATTCTTCTATGTTCATTCAATATGACAAAGCTGCAGAGAAGTGGAAGTGTATTCACCAGTCACAGTGTCTACATTTTTATCAGTAAGAATGGTACTGGTGTGTGCATGAGGTCCCACAAGTTAAAAGTAAAGCAAGTGTAGACTATTTGCAGACACCGAAATGCTTTTCAGTGAAGAAGGGTCCAGTGTTCAAATTGTAAACTTTTCCTCAATGCCACAGGGATATCAGAGCTTTGCAGGGAACCAGCTGGAAACATTTTAAAACTGTTAAAAGTGTTTTTCTTCTAATGTCTTTCAAGAAAACGGCTCTACAATTCTCATTTAATCTTTTATATAAAACTGTGGAGGCAAGAGACAAAAAATTGAGCCTGGGAAGCTAAAGAGCTTCCTGGATCAGAACATCTAGAAGTGTTAGAGAAACTACAACATGGTTGTGGTTAGTGTAAAGCAGTGGCTAGACTTACACATACAGGTATGGACACACCCCATGCACTCACACTGCACTGACTCTGACATTTCTTAGCTTCTCTTCTCTTGACTGATGTTTTATTACTTTTTCACATAGTTCTCTTTGCTCCAGCTTCACAGAGGTGCAGAAGTTTTCACAAATTTTTGCATGAAAATGGAGAAGGGGAATGCAGTCAGAGTCTCTCAATATCACTTCAACACAGCTGTCAGAAAATGACACATCGCTGCACTATGAGACATGTCATTATAACATAAAATGAAGGAATAAAAAATAAATCTAATTCTGTTGAAGTCCCGCACTGATTAATGTATTTAATAGTCCTGTCTCAACAAAATCTAAACTGTTCTTACTTGGTTTCAACATAGACAAGGTAATGAAATAAAAAACTGCATCCAGTGGATGAAATTATCAATCTGAATCTATCCTGTGAATGTGAATCATTACAGGACACAACGAGACAAGAATATCTTGGTGCTCAGGGCCCTGAGCTGATGAATTAAGGATCTTAAACTTTGTTACAGGGGAGTGCAATGGTAAGATACCAGAACAGACTGGACTGTGAGTTCACTGGAATTTCTAAATGGAATAACACAAAGCTGGTAGCTAAGATATTAAAACCAATCCAGCTTCATGAGCAAGAAGTTTCTCTGGGGCTATTTGGCTTTTCTTCCTATGGGGCCAGGTGCAGCTTTGCACTGACATGCATTTCAGTGGTATTTGACTGACAGTCATCATCAAGCTAATTGCATCAGGGATGTGCCCTTTGGCTTCACTTTCTGCTTCACCAGGCTTCCCCTATGATCCTGGTTAAGTAAACCTCTTGTTTCTATTTCCAATTTGTACTACCATGATATAAAATACTCCCCGTCGTGAAAGCAACTAAGTACAACTGTGAGATACTAATGCTGCAATGGAAGGTTGTGAGGAACATTCTCAACCTATTCTGATCATCCAGGCAGTCAGAAATTAAATCCAGCTGCTCCTGCAGGAAGCACATCACGGCCGGAACCACACTATACTTGGAGACGCTTTCAGAGGCAGCACTAAAGAACTTATTTTGACAGCCTCAGTGTGAGGGCTACTAAGGATATCTGTCTTGTCTTTGCTCATAGAGAGAACAAATGCACTGGGCAGAGTGGGCTGAAACAGATGGTATTACCAAAACTGGCATTTAAGTCTTGCCTCTCCTTCTCTGCTATGACAACCTTGATGGCTTGGGCTATTTTCTCCGAGAGGAAAAAAAAAAAAAATCATCCTATTTCTCAGAACAGTAAAAAAAAGAAAGAGGAGGTCTAACATAGACTTGCCAGATACAATGTCTCGTATCAGACAAATTTCTATCGAGTAAAATTGTTAAGACTTGTATTGATATCCTGCGTTTTAATGACAGCTCTGGAAACTTCTTCATATTTCTTGTTTCCCCTCAAAAACCTCCACAATAAGCTGAACACACCTTGTCAAAAAGAACTGTCCATTTTAAAATAATGCAATAAAGCCATTTTGCTGGTCTTGTTTTTAACTAAATCATGGATCACACTTAAAGGGACCTCAGTAAAAAACACTCCATAGCAAATGCTGTTCCATGAAAACTGTGCAGGTCCTCCCACTAAAGATGTTACTCAGTTTTGTCACCAAACACCATGTTTTCACTGATTAAAAGACTTTTATTCAGCTGCCCATATGCTAATTTTCATGTAAATGACAGATTTTCTACCAATATGGTTATGATACCTCTACAATTCCCTGGAAAAAAATCCCCGTACACATTATTATATATATTATGGCAAAAGAGGCAAAGGGACCATCTGAAATATAAAGACAGACAGACAAATTAGGGAGTAAATTTTAAAGACTAAAAATACTGAAATTCTGATTAAGTTAATAATTCCTATATAAACAGGGAAGTATAAAACATGGAAACCTTTTGATATTTGAGGTTTTTGGGCAAGATATGAATTGCACACAAGTCCCTTCAAGCAGCCTGAAGTACATAATAATTAACATTTCCTTTCTTTTCTCCTCAATGGTCATACTTTGAAAGAGCATCAAGTTTTGATTGGCTTAGAAAAAACTAAGTGACTGTACGGCATGTGCTTCCAATAAAATCAGATTAGTTAAAGGAAAGCACAAAGCAATTCCAGTTTTCTTACAGCCTTTGACATGTTTAAATACTAAACCATTGTCTCCCCACCACAGCACTGAAATGTGCTAAGACTGAATATCCTGAAAACATTTTAAAATATGGATGCATGCAGCATAAACATAAGGAAAGTGATGTTGTACTGGACACACATTGAAAAAATTAAAACTCATGTACCACTTTGAAGAACATTCCTGTACTTTCTTTTTCTCTGCCCTATGCTTCTTGGGGGGGGGATGGAACTTCTGATCTCTAAAAAGGAATGTTTTACTCTTGGTCATCTTTTATGAAATTTAAAGCTCCAAACAACCCCTTTATATAAAATCACTTGCTAAATTTTCTCTGACAGTTATTCCTGATAAGTATCTATTCACTACTGAATTTCAATGACCTAGTGTATTCATGGCAAAAATCTGCCAAAATTCACAGGGCTGTGTTTAATACCCATTTTAAACCTCAGTGTATTGAAAAAGTAGACAATTCTTAGCTCATTCAGCAAGGACTTAGCCAACTCATTATTTCTACTCTCTTGGTACAAAAAAAAGCCAAAGTTTTTAAAAATAAAACAATGCCAAATATCTTACGTTTTCACTTTAACAAAGCCGTTTCTCAACTTACACTAGACACATACAGACAGAACTAACAATGCCTTCTTTACTTTTCCATAAAATCTCACACTCAATGCTGACATTTGAGCCAATTATTTTAAATGAGTACTGGTGTACATTTTCTTTTTCATTTGGAAAAGTAAATTTAGCTCATGCTTGTGAAACATAGCTCCAGTCCTTCCTCCACTCTATTAAAAAAAAAAGAAACTAATAAATGGCAGTATCAGATTGTAGCAAACTGTCTAAAATAGGTCAAGATCTGATGCAGAATGCTGACAAGGTTTTTAGACACAACCTTCAGCCTAAAATTGTCACAGGCTCTCCATCTGGCACACCAACTGAGTATGTGCAATTGTCAGCAGTAGTAAAATCTTTCATTTAGAACACAATGTGAATGGAAAAGACTGAGCCTTCACTGTCCAAAAAGATTTTAATAATTCAAAAAAGTTGGAAGGCAGCTAAGGTGATACATATAGAAAGGTTCCCCTTCACCCCACATCCTTAACTGACTTTTTTTCCCCCCTGTACAAACAATTATATTTATGAAATTCAAGCAAGAAGTTTACTTAAACATTATTTCAGCAGTGGTGCTCCCTCAAAATGACTAAAGCCACCACCACCACATTCTCACTGCTCTCCTGGCCAAAAAGAGCCACACAAGTCAGTAGCTTTTTATTCATGTGAAAAACAAAATTAATTTTTTCATCCTCTTGAAAAATAACTCAACAGGTTGAATTACATGCCTCATATTTCCAGTCACATGAGCGAGTTCCTCAAAGATCCTTCCAGAGACCTCCAGTTTCTAAAAATCAGAAAATCGACATAGTGGAGTCCTAGGAACTTAGATCTTCCACTCTGGTATTTTATTGTGAGTTACAATATACTGATCTACAGTAAAACAGAAGAAAATCCTAATAACGGCTGGCATGTCTAAAATGACTGAATCATAACATTCTTTAACATGGAAAAGCATAATTTTATTAAATTTCAGTTCTCAATTCAGAGTAATTTAAATGCATTTTGAATAATCTTGTTCAGCCAGCAGCCCTTACACACATTCATCCTCCCTCTCTGCATGTTCTCTGTGTGTGTGTATATATATATATGCACACACACATCTAGAAATGTAAAGAAATCAACAAAACTAGCACAGAGTAAAACTGCAGCAAAACAAAAGGCAGTATATTGTTGTCAAGTTTTCTGAGTTCTTAAAATAACCTCTTTATGCACAAGCACCATTAAGATCATAAACACAAGGCAGATTTTTTTCCACAAGCTATCCATGACCCAAGGTGGACCTGCGTGTTCAATACAATGGGTATAGACAAGAGAAGCTCTGCAGAGGAGACAGTACCTTACCTAAAAAATTCAGTTGACCTTTGTAATGATAATGGAAGAATTTAGCTTTTTGGCAAACTAACCTGAGTCAGCACTTATTTCAAAGGAAAGAATAAACATTATCCTGAAGAGTAAAATAGACACGATCAAGGTTATAAAAATAGCTTGAGATGTTGAACACTTGCAAACTCCTGCTTTCCTTTAGACTAAAAACTGTTCCTTTACAAAAACTGTGAAATACAACTTCCTGAGAGGTTTGAAGTTCTCTAGGACTGCTGTTTATCCAGAAATTCTCCTATGGTAAATCTGTATAACTTCACAGTATTTTCCAGATCTCTGTGAGACGCAGCTCATGGCACCTGAAGGCACCACCATTATGAAACAACATGTTCCAGTTATGAATGAAAACTCAGTGTTAGAAATAACATGCTTTGAAGGTAGCAAGGCAGTACAGTGATTTATTTTGCACAACACAGGTCTGCAGTTACCCCTGGCTGCCTCTCTTTCATCATGTGTCAGAGCAGCAATCTAGAATCCCGTTCTGGCAGCTAAAGCACAGCTTTTCTGATGGGATATGACAGCCCTTTGCCACCACAAGGCCTCAATTAAATGCATTATCCTCAGGCTTTAACAAAAATCTTAACTCCTGCACCCATTTACATCATTTTCCCTGGAAACCCTGCATTAGGGGGTCAAGCAAACTCAGGTACAGGCACTCAAGATTCACCCACACCACCCTCCATCCTGTCCCTCCTCCAACCAGGAGTGTCAGAGCCATGATGAAGCTCATGGGCTTATTGATTCTACTCCTATAAATCAGGTCAGCTGGAATCATAACAGGGGTTATGTTCGGCAAGAAATCTCTTTTGTCGGACTCAGCAAATTCAGTGACAAGCAGCTTTTCCCATTGTAATTCAAATCTTTTATCCGAAAGACTAAGGTTTATATCCACAATCACAACAGGATAAAGGCTATGCACTTGTAAAAACAAGCTCCCCTCCCAACCCCAAAACATTTGTGAATGCATTAGTTTTAAGAGCTCCAATCTCAATCCAGTGATGAACAGCGTCGCACCGACACCTTAAAATACACAGGAAGTTCAGTCATGATATTAAATCACCTTTATTCACCCACAGGTAAGTGAACTTTTTTTTGGGAATGGAAGTGGGTGGTGTCAGTTTATCAATTCGCTCCCTGCTTTTTACAACCCCAGTTTAGAGGTTTTAAAAATATATTGTCAACTGATTTTTTGCTACAAGTTAAATGCCTTGCATTAAAGAATTTAAAAGTTGTATCTTGCAGATGCTCTTGGAGGAAAACAGGATTTTAAATCAAGTGCAAGAACTAAGCATTGATAATATTTTGAATCATAAATCCTGCCTTCCCACAGTTAATTAGAAGTTAATTAAATGTTAAGCTGTATCAAGCATTCACCTTAACTACTACAAGGACTATAAATTTACTCAGAAATTCCTACTGTATCTTATCAAGGTGTCCAATCTCAGTCATAACAAAGAACTAGGAAATACCTTCTCCTATTCCTTAGTTGGTTAAAGAAGGAAATACATACATAGCAGTAAAACTAACATGACAACACCTAACTTACCCTGTTCAGCAATTTGTCTGGAAACCAAGTACTGTAAATATCCTTCAGCATTGTCTTAAATACAATTCTCTTTTGCAAGACTACCCAAGCTCCCTCTAAAATATGAGATACACTAAATAATCCAGGTCTTAAGCCAAAATTGGTTTAAAAGAACATAATGAAAAATGACTGAGAAGCGATCGTTGAAGAACTGTTGCTATATTTAGAATAGTTAGAAGAAAAAAAGATATATGCCCATTTGTCTGCCCAGCCCAGCATTCCTGTTAAAAAAGCAATTCTTCCCCAGTAAAGAAATTAATACACACGTACCAGAATTATTTTACTGAAGTGAAGGACAGCAGAGACATTTCAAACAGATACCATTATTAGAGAAGAGAGACAAGTGTGAAGCTGAGTTTTATCTGAGATATCTAAAGGCATCAGAAAGGAAAGAGATGAATACCAACTCACCAAAAACACTGGCGATCTAACAGCCAGGCTTGTCTCACATCTCCAGTTGCCAGTTCCAAGAGGAATCATATGTGCACTGATAGAAGGATGACAAAAGGGCACGCTGTGCTCTCCTCCACTCCACTTGAGTGACAGCTCTTCTAACAGGGAACCGAGACACACACTGCAAAATCTCAAACAGTGGGGACCTGAGAGAGCATGCTCAGTGTCTAATTTAAAATGGCCTGATGCTTCATCTCAGCAGGAGATGGCCTACTTCCAAACAATTTCAGAACTTTAAGTCAAATCTAAAATCATTAATTGGAATACGCAAAACTCAGCCACCAAGCAGCATTGATTTTTTCTCTCTTTTTTTGTTTTAAATCTGGGCTGATGCACAGACAATTATTTGCACTACTTCCCTGCAGGGCATCCTGAGGCTTAAACACTATTATCATGTGCTCACTGTAATTACACGATGCCACTGCAATAGATTGAAAACCTTTCCTGGATAGGATATGATTTGAACTCTCAGCAGCACAATTCATAAATCAGACAAAGACAACAGATCTGCTGAATTGTCTCCATATTGATTTAAGAATTATCCTACCTGCTGATTTCTGGGCAAGGGATTTTTTTAATTAATTTTTAATTTTTTTTTTTTTTTTAGGGTGGGGGAGGCAAGAAGAAAGGCTTGAGAACTGTCTAGCAATTGATTTATGTTCCAGAGATGTTTACCTCCACTTAAAGTCTCTTTATACATAAAGAAACCATTTAGCTTCTTAATGAAACAATTTATTTGGATATCAGATGTCAGGTTATTCACATGCAAAAATCCTGTGAGCCAGATATTCAAACCTTTTCCCCTCAGGAGATTAACATCTTTTAATACACCCACAGACAAGTGGTACAGAAGTCTTCTGTGTTTTGGTTTTCTCTGTCTCACAGTCCTGTTTCCATATTTATTGTATATTCATTTTTTCAAATGAATACACTAAGTTTTCTCCCTCTTGTGAGAAGAAAAAAGCTGCACCCCAGGCACTTCTGGTTTTTTAAAATGCTTTCCTGCTTATCAGTCAAGCTGAAAGCAGAGCCAGGCAGGCTACTTTATAAATGCTGTATTTTAAAGAATGCTTATATAAAAAAGAAGCACAGCCCACCTCCTGGTCTGTGCCACACCTGAGCGTAAGAAAAAGACTTGGAATAAACTCTAATATCAAGTCCTCTATTTCCAGTATGGGGGATATTGGTTAATACAGTGGTTGGTAGAGAAGCAGGACATTATTCTTAAGTTTCACTAATGTCCACAAGTAACTTAAAAACTGGGTTTTCCAATCTATGCAAAAATGCTCGTATTTACTACGAGAATCTGCAATTTCAGACACAGAGTTGTGAAGTCTAAGACCTACACTCTGCACTCCTATGCTTTAAAAATCCTCTTTATTAAGGTAATTATTTTAACATAAATCCTTGCCCTTTTTTTTCGCACAAAATGAGAGGAAGTCTTTTCACTTCAGCAATTCCTTCCAGGCATAAACCCAGAAGTCAAGGTGCACAACAGAGCTGTGCCACAGCTGAACCTGATTTCATGAACACACCGAAACATCCCATTCCATATTCCAGAAACAATACTACATCACTGTAAGAAGTAGTTTATTTATAATCATGTCATATTAACTGCATTCACTTGATTTTTAATCACATAATACCTTGGTAGTTAATGTTCTCACACCGATACATACAAAAAGCATCCTTGCTACAACATATATCCACATGGCAAAATTCAGATGAATTCTGCAGTCTACCATCAAGTGATGAAAATTCATCTTCTTGATAAGAATTCCACTGTTTCTTTGCCAGCTAGCGAGCACTTTAAAGAAACAAGTGAAACAAGTATTAAATCGTATTTCACGTTTTTACCTAAGCTTTTATTCTTTCATCATCTAACTTTTCATCATCTGCTTTGTTACTGCTCTCTGAACTTCCATGTAGATTCAGACTGGTGAATCAAAGCATATTTTTAAAATGCAAGGTGTCATGAACATAAGAGTTGCCTCTTGAGTGAGAAATGTCCAGACAGGCTTGCTCTAGCTTCATTCTAAAAACAAAATAAAGAAATAAATGCCATTGACTTGTACAAATCCATAGGTACCTAATCAGGAGTTTGCAGTTTCCACATATAGAAGATGAAGGGCATAAAGAAGCCACTAATAAAACCCATTAAAATTGAAGTAAACACTGTTCTCTTGTTTCAAGCTCATTCCCCTTTGCTTCCCAAACTCCCACCAAGCTGAGCACAACTTATGAGAATTTCCTTTGAGCTAGACAACAGTTCACAAGTTCATAAAATCTGCTCTGAAGTTAAATTTCTGTGGGCATATTCTTCCCCAAAAGACAAATTTTCATGGAAAGAAACCCCCTCTGCACTTCTTGGACAAGTGCCCAACTTTACAGAAGCGTAAGGAAATTTTAGGACAGTCCTGGTTTTTCTGTTGATGAATCTGTATTTTATTGTTTTAATGACCTACAAATTGTAGCCACAATAACAAAACACAAGGGGGTTATGAGCAGCACATAAAGCCAAAATGCTTTGATTCCACAACTAATGCAAAACACTTGCAAAGCAGTCTCTTGCTGACCTTGAAAGGGTTCCTTTACAGTGACATAAATTTGAGTTTCAAGATCTGTTCTACTTGATAAGGTAGTTTTACAGTAAGTGAGTATAAATTTGCTGATTTGCCACGTAATAAACATGTCTTGAAAGAAAAAAATAATTGAATTAATACATAAGTAGGGAAATGTAGCCTGTACACAGGACTTCTAGAAAATAGTTCTTCTGACCACAACAGAGCTGGGATTAAAATCAAACAGCCCTGGAAGCTGAAACATTTTTCTCGAGTTTCTATACTGATATATCCAAACCAAAGTTTTGTTGCCACACAAGACACTAAAATCATGCCAGACCACTGTGTTATAAAGACAATCAGCCTCAGAGAGTGTTGCAGGAATACAAACTAATTTCAGCAAACTCTCT
Source organism: Corvus kubaryi (assembly GCF_017639235.1). Classification (NCBI taxonomy): domain Eukaryota; kingdom Metazoa; phylum Chordata; class Aves; order Passeriformes; family Corvidae; genus Corvus; species Corvus kubaryi. The sequence continues at coordinate 120,180 of NW_024581757.1, forward strand.
GCAGACAGTTAGAAGCTAAGTTAGAAAATGTCTAATGACTGAAGTGGTGGTAGTGGGTTTTCTCCTTTTAATGTATTTAACAAGAAATCAGGTGGTAAATACTTTATAACATCTTTCTTACCAACACCTTCTTCACAACAATTCACACGTGAACAGCCCTGATCACCTGCTCTGACAGCAGAGCAGCTCATTTTAACAACATGAGTGTTCAGCAGTATATTTAAGTTAATTTTCAGTCTCAATATCAAACTTGCCGCTCTTTCAGAATGAAATATGATGCACTTTTAGGGTTATAACTAGGCTTTTTAAGGATTTTATTAAGAGCCTTGATTTATGTAATTGATGTTTTTAACTTAACATGATAAATTCTTCAGTAAATTATATACACCTGAGTTGCACAAGACTTTCTGGCATCCTAGAAAGAATTCCACAATGATGTCTCTTACACATGAGCTCTTTTCAGCTCTCTTCTCAGCCTTGGCATGATGACACAAGCAGCTTTCCTGGATTTAGTTACCAGAAGTAATACCTCAAGATGTCTCTCTCGAACACTACATCACAGATACATAAGAATTCTTCCATTTCTCTGTAAAGCTACATTCTCCAGAAATGGGTAGCAATTTAAAATCTGTCTGCCATTATCTTATTATGTCTTATCTATCAGCTGACCTATTCAAGTGGAAAGAACATTTTTTCAAACAAAACAAAGAAAAAGGATATATCTGTGTCTAGACAGCCACAGGGGAAAAATTACATATGTAAAGTTCAAAAGATGAGTAATTTTTCTCTTATTTCTCTAGTGTAATTTACATTCTTGTTTCTATTCATAGTTTTGACCGTGCTACATTTTTTCAGTGTTTCTGTTGTGCAACATATATTCTCTCTTTTTTGTTATTTTCTAATTATTTTTGCACCTTACTTGAAAATACTGTCCTGGTTTACAGCTTTTCTTTCCATCCCATGTTAATTTTGCCTTCTTTAACTTTCTTCTCCTGTATTTTCCCTGTTAATCCATGTCCTACTATCTTCAACACTGAGAGCAAATGAAATAGATGTTGAATCTTTCTCATGGGGCAAACAGAACCAAAGGACCCACAAAGTACATGTACATTTAGTACATCAGCTGGTAAGTGCCCTGGATTTTATTCCTTAAACTATGGCAATCTCTGACAAGTCTGACTCTTTACAGTCTTTCACTCTTCAAAAGGCCACAATTAAATTGAACTGTCAACTCTTTGAGCATTCCCATTTCTATTGTCATTTCCTTTCTACATATAGGCTTGTGCTCAAGTTACAATAGTTTGTGCTCACGCTCTTGAATAAGTAAAACGGAAAAATAAGGTTTATATCTGCTGTTCACAGCTTATAAAAGCAGGCTGCGTGTTGGTCTTTAATATGTGACCATAATGATTCATCTGGAAAATTGTGTTGGACAACATGCCAGAACACATAAAACTGCCACTGCTGCCCACATTGTTAGTGCTGTTTCCCAAGTTTAAATGTATATATTTATATTACAGGGTGTCTGAGACTAAGACCAGGTCTGAAGCAAGCAGCACCTTTCAATAAATACAAGCTACAGATGTGCCTATCCCAAAGACAAGCTCTAACTACACAGCCAACCCTCTGCCTATCCTCAGAGTAGAGAGAATTCCCCTTCACCCACTAGTCTCTTAATAAATTTGCTTGCCTTTTAAAAACGGTCATTAAATTTAGAAACACATTCAATATGAGCAAGAGAACAACAGTGCCTGACAAAAGAACAGTACTTGCTAAGGTAAAATTTTTACTGTTTCTAAAATTCAACCTGTTAGTGACACTCCTTTTTATTTTATGTTTATTCCCAGAATTGCCATTAAAAGAAATCTAACAAATGATTCCATATATGAGTAAGTTTACTTCTGCTGCAAGACTGACGACCTCAGGAATCCAATCTGAATACTCCTTCTTAATGTCCAATGCAATTAATTTTTCTACAAAATCTTTATACTGCAAGAATTGTACAAGTCAAAGAAAATTTTTTAGGGCAACCTCACCACTGACCTGGTCAGTGGAGAACACATCCTTCAACTCCATCTGGCATCAACAGAAGCAGCATAAAAAATATTTTTCAGTTTTTGATGCAACACAGAAGTGAAACAACCCACCAAATACAAGTTTATGTGTAAGAAACACTGGAACTCAGCAGCTCCTTTGTGCTGCAGGACCTACAGACATTTTCGAATCCTTATTCAATAACTGTCACAAAGCACAAATCCCTTTCATTAACTGATAAAGCCAGAGTTAAAACTGCTGCAATACCATCTGGAAAATATCTCAGTTCTCCTCTCAAAGTAACTTTCCAGTCAGCCAAAGTGCTTTGCGACATTCTTAAACTCATTCTGAATTGCAGCTACATGTGTGCTCATTAAGCTGCTTCTTTCTATTAATGGCAGGAATTGTAGTAAAAATATCCTTTTGTAGAATTATCAGTTTATAAAAACAAATATAATGAATTTAAAATTAACTACTTAGAAGAACATGCTATTCTGACAACTTGCTGACTGTGTAGTCAGTGCAGAATTACAACCACGAGCACTGGCTGAATTACTCTGAACAAGCACAAGATTTCTGCCTCATCTCCAAAGTCTCTCAATATGCAAAAATTAAGTTGACGAAATACTTGCAGTGAAAGAGTGGAGAAAAAACTCTTCTGCATTAGAGAAAATGTAATATATTGCAAGGGAAATGTGAATACCACTCAAACTGATTAAAACAAAATATAGATCAGCATCACTAAATAGCAAAGTAAGAGAAGTTTACTGAAACAAAAATTGTAAAAGTGCTCAAATGGAAAAAGGAATACAAAGTTCAAGGAAAACTCACAAGTCAAAAAATAAATGCATTGCAGGCTCTGAGGAATCACTTGCAAATGTGTAGAGGGTAAAAATGGGAGACAGGCCTATATCTCAAACCTAATACAGCTCATCTTTCAAACTTCAGAATCAGAAAGCTTTTCAACCAAAAAAAACCCCTTAAAAAAATAAATAAAAACATTCACAACAGCTTTTCAAAATGAATGCCATAGCTCAGAGAACTATCAGGTAAAACAAACTAACAACAACAAAAAAATAAACATAAACCAAACAAGTGAACAAATAAATGAACAAAACCCACAAAAAAACCCCAAAACATCTAACAGGACTCTCAGCTCAGAGAGAATCTGGTTTTCCTGAAAGCATCCTATAAGGTCACTCATCAAAGCTGCTGAAAGGAACTAAGGTGCCCGAGGTTAAGAGACGGCAAGGGGTTCACAAGAGTGAAAGAATACAAATTAATAAACCTGCAAGGGCTTGAGCTCACAAACTCTTCACCCCGATTTCAAAGAGAGAGGGAATACAGAAGCTGAACTCCACCACTATTCTCAGGACCAAGGATGCCACTCAGGATGACAACAAGGGCCCAGGTGAAGCATTACAGAGGACTTAGACAAGATTAGGAACACAAGCAGTAGAACAGCAAGTGATATTTAATAGCAGCAATGTAACATGATACTAATGAAAGAAACCTCTGTATTTACACAGGAGCATGTAGTGACAGGGCAAGGGGGAATGACTTCCAGCTGGAAGAGTGTAGAGTTACAATAGATATTGAAAAAAAATTCTTTACTATAGGGTGGTGAGACACTGGAACAAGTTTGCCCAGAGAAGTTTTGGACATCCCATCCCTGGAAGTGTTCAAGGCCAGGCTGGATGGCTTTGAACAAGCTGGTCTTGTGGAAGGTGTCCCTGCCCATGGTGGGGAGGTTGGAACAAGGTTATCTTTAAAGCCCCTTCCAGCCCAAAGCATTCCATGATTCTATAATATTCAACAGTGGGCTTTGAGATGATCATTTCCACTATGGAATAAAACCTTAGTATTTTAATAGATACCACTTCGCAGGCTGGTCATCTCAGAGAATTCACAGAAAGTTTTGTGCGCACATATGAAACAACACAGAGCTTTGGCTAGCTTTTAAAACAACTCATGGAGAATTGGTGTGGGGTCAGGGATGAATACAGAAACCCATCAGGAGCAGTTAAATACAACGATATGAGCTCTGACTCTAGAAGTCACTGAACCAGACAGCTGTTGGCCAGGAATTCTCGGGTAGGTTCTCCAGAAAAAAACCCAAACAAAGCCTCACCTCTGGCAATCTTGTGGCAAATGCTGCAAAACCCAGCGAATACACTGTTCAAGAAACCGTGAAGACAGCATGTATCAAACTGAGATAATTTCTCCTACATTTGGCCACCTTTCTCAGCTAAAGTGAAGCCCAGTAGGAATGATGATCTAGCATCCATTAAAAACTAGGGGGGGTTGGGTTTCAAACTTAAAAATACCTTCAAACGGTTTTTTCTATTCCTCTGGCTTCTTCACTTTCTCAACAAGGTAGGGCATGATCCACCCACTTGTGGCACAGAGTTGGCTTCCACTTCAGATTACACAAGCTTGCCATATGTGAACATCTCCCTCCAGCAGGCCAGAGATTACCCACTGCTGCTCCCTATTTCCCTATGAAATTGATGCAGCATGGATTGTGGAAGGGAGAGTAGAGTAATTCTCAAGCTACAGACATTGACAGATTATGAAACCAGTGAACAGGATAATTAAACTCTGAGCAATCCACAGCTAATTTGCAGTTGAACTTCCCTACACAACGCAGGTCTGTAATTATAAATTTCCATCAGATACTTGATACGAGTCCTCGTTAGGGGGGTTTCAGAGACAGATGCCTGAAAGAAGGATACTATTTATTATACTTGGACAACAAAATTCACCAGCCAGAGCGTAGCTGTTTAATTCTGTTGTCAGCTGAATCACCGGATCCAGCACAGTGGATTAGCCCCTAATAGCACAGGCTTTCCTTCTGTCCAAGCTGCCAGCAGCTCAGCGTTGCCCTGCCCAAGAACTCCACATCAGACACCAGCCTCCTAAAGCTGCTGAAAGCAAATTTAATCACAGTGACAGTAAAAATAAAACCAGCACAGATGAAAATCATCATATTCGGGCTTTCTCTTTTGTTAAAACTGATTCAACTGATATAATGAGCTTTGTGTTTCTCAATAGGAAAAAGCCTACATACATCAATAAAAACTAGAGGGAGCAACACTTTAAATGCTTTTTTAATTGACTTTTGCTTTCAGGACAACAGCCCAGGGATAAGGTTTCATTATCACTCCAGTATTTCATGTCCTTCAAAAAGTACACAATTTATTCTCAGGATACCATTCAAACATGATTCACAGGAAATAAACAAACCAAAACCACAAGAAAAATCAACAGTTTAATTGGATTTACATGACTAACAAAAATCTCTTCAGCTTTGAATCCTGCAGTCAAATTTTAGTTAAGATAGCATACACCAAGAATATTTTGCAAGCTGATTACATTTTCTTAGAATACCCATCTTTAAAATGAAGATGTATTCACATAACATGCACTCATGTGCTTTTACAGCATCTTTAAGAACAGAAAAGTAAACCCTGGGGATTTGAATTCCTATAAGTGAGAGACTCATTATGATCCAAAGCACTTAAAAGAAGAAAAATCACGGGAAATTTGAGCGGTAAAGTGTATGGTATCTTACATGCTGAAACCAAACTACAAAAACCCAATTAGTCCAAAAAGAAAAGAAAAAAATTAATGAACAAGGTAGCCAATATGTGTGCCTTCAATGCAAGCCAGAGGCAATTCATTCACAGCTTTACTTTTCTTTCAAGCAGCCTCTGATGGGTTTTTCTTAAGGCTAAGGTATTACTAAGAAATATACACACACACTGAAATACAAATAGTCGCAAAGCAGTATTAAAAGCAAAAATTTTTTTTAAAAATTGTTCTGATATCCTACTTGAAAACCAGAAAAATAGAAGAAAGATCAAATGCTTTATTCTTCACTGGTGATTACATGAGAACGTAATTACTTTAATCCTCTGCTGAGGAGATGAGAAGAACGAATCAAAATTTGCTTGTGTTTCTAAACTGCTGCTGATTTTGCACCTTTTAAGCCATTTGTGACCCGAGATTTCAAAGCAAACTGCTTGAAACTCAAAAAAAAACACCCTAAAAAATTGCATAACTTCAAATAAAAGAAGAAAAGATGACAAACTGGTTTTATGAAGAAAATTACGTAAAAAGACCGAATTATTTACGGTAATACAGTGTTTGAAAAACAGAAGCTTGTACAGTGCAAATTCAGGTACACCATGAGGGTGCAAACAGCATAAATGGACAAAAACTGTAAATGTGTTTATTCCTACCTGTCTACAAGTTTCTCTGCACAACAGCAGCTCTGTCCACTACAGTGCATTAAACACAAAGAAGTTTGTAAGTGCAATGTGCAGTTTTATAGTAAATGATTTTGTAGACAGAAGTCACCGTGTTTGTTTGACCTCAGAACTCACCCATGCACAGAGCAACCCCTCCTGGACCATCTTTACATCATGTGCAGCTACAAAATACTCGAGAAACCATCTCCAGACAAACAAAAGTTTAACATTTTCATCACATGAATTCCTCCATCTAAAAAATCTCTGTTGTCTTAAGTGCTTTAAGTGCTTTACGTAGAACTACAGATCCCCATGCAATACCCTATGCTGCACTTCAAACATACCAAATTATACCCTCAAACCCTTGAAACAATAGTCTAATTTACTATGTATATAAACATGTAGTATTGTAGCAAAATGATGAAAGAGCATTAATTATGGATTAATACTCTTTCTTGGTAAATCCTTAGCTGCTGAGACTATAATGCTGAGATATTATGGTATTACCAAAATGAATCATTATGCTCTCAATTGCACAGCGATGTCAGCAGAGCTGAAATAGGTTGGCAACATCCTGCCACTAGAGAAAAATAAGGTTTTGTTGTATTTCCTTAGCAAAGGGTGTCTTACAGGTGTTGACATCTGCCAAATCTTGTACTTGCATGGGTTAATGAGACAGCAGTACGAAATAACCCCCAACTATTAACTGAGGATTATTAGTTGAGTATTAATGGATTTTTTATTTGTTCACCTACACCAGGGCAGCTCCTGAGGCATAGACTTGCAGCTTCCAGCTCCCAGGAAGTCACACCAGAGTCCATCAGGACCTGCTGGGATATACAAGATAGCACAGCAGTGCTTGAAGATTCAATGACATCTTTCCCCTATTTTAAATAATTCATTAACATGTGAAAAGCAAACAAACAAAACACAACCCATATTCAAAACTCCACACTCAAACACTCCTCACTCAAAAAAATCCAGAGGAATTCAGTCACTTGTTTAGAGAACTGGAAGTTTGATACACAAAGAAAACGTGCTTATCAAAAACTAAGTTTCAATGCATGTGCTAATACTCTAAAACCCTGATCCCTCTCTCTGAAGCAAGGTGTGTTCAGACTTGTGTTATTTTTTTAAGATTAAATTAGCCTTGATAAGATGCTCCCAGTGTTCTTATTGCATCAAAACATCAAAATAATCTACAAGCAGCATTGAAAAAAATTCCACTGCAAGTTTTAATACAACTGTTCCTAGTAAATGTATTCAAGGCAAAATACTACCATATTCTGAAAGCAAGTTTTTGTTCTGGTTAGTATTACTCAGTGCATTACTAAAGAGTTTCTGTTAAACACAGGAGTTGCAGGGTTTGTGGTGGTTTTTTGTTGGTTTATTTTCTTGGCTGGTTTTGTTTGGTTGGGGTTTTTTTTCAATAGCTTGCTATAGGGTAATATTCAGAGAAATCCTTTACTTACCTGCTCCCAGATTTTAGAACTGTTATTTCCTTTAAGCTTTATAATGGGAGGTAAAAATCAATCTCCATAAGCAATAACCTAGTATTCCACTGCCAACTCATGTAAATAAAAATTACCCAAAGAGCACATTCAGATAAAACAATGCAATCAAAAGCTTGTTAGAAATACCAGTATCTGAATTGCACACATACAGATAGTTCAATGCCATTACTGTATGATCAGTCAAAATTACACCATCACTTCACACTTCAAACATGATAAAGAATGTCCTAAATGTACTAAAGAATGCACTAAAGCATGTCAAGCTGACTTGTTTTTCTTTCATACAGGGGTATTTGGATTCTTTAGTTTTACATTGTGGCATATTACTTTTTTCCTTTTCTTTTTAATCTCTTCAGACAAACTGCTTCAGATTTTTGTATGCTTGAGAAATGACTTGTGCAAGTTGACTGACAGGCATTTGAATTTCCTGTTGAGTGTCAAGACAGAAGTTACCTTTGATGACTATCAAATTTATTCCTTCTGGATATGAATTTTAAACCCTACATTTTTATTTTAAAGACAAGATCTAGCATTTCTGCTTTTTTAAGCCTTAGTAAGAGATACTCAAATATGAAGTGTCAGCATTCATGCTTGCCTGTAACATGCATTTTCTCCAAAGCTTTTGACTTTATTAACTCAAAAGTAGCATTAACCCTCAAATATTTAATCCAAGTTTTAAAGTTTGGAAGCAACTTTAGAAAGACAAACTGACTACTACACTGGTACCCTCTCACAGCAGCTTTCTGCTTTTGAACTATGTACAGAAAATTTATGCCTGTTAGGATGCACACAGGTTAATGTGGCAACAGGTCCATTCTAAAAATCATTCCCCAATTCCTCTTCAGTCTTGAAGCCATTAAGAAATTCTACTTAGATGCCAACTGCTTCCCCAGAATTCTTCCCAGTAGCCCAGAACAACCCATATTTAAATGATTCAGATATGCATAACCTAAACAGTTGGAAAAACAGGTTTTATTCATGATGGTAAGTACAATGTAATTATTAATTGTATGAAGTATATCTGAGAATAATTACACATAAACCAGTCCTCTTTGGCACTGCAGTACTTGGCATGGTTTTTGCAACCTCAAGTCACTTCACCTGGAAAATCTTATTCTTGTGCCAAGGAGTCAAATGTATCTTGCATTAATATTTTAATGTGGAACATACATAACTTATTCACAGAAGTATGTGAACGAAGTAACTTGATCTGCAGTGTAAGTTAACATACATATGCAACTTGAAAAAATTACAATACCCCCACCAAATAAAAACTAAATCCCATCCAAATATTTAGCTTGTCCCAAAAAAATGAAGCTCATTATGTTAGACAGCCTAAATTTACTAAAATGAGCCTCAAATGTTCTTCCTGGCTTGAACAGCAAGAGCAGAAAGGTTGCCACAGAAATGGGTCTTACCCTAAGTGAAAGCCTTTTAAATAGTAAAAGAGACACAAGGTAAATTTATTCAGAAAAAAAAAAAACCCCAAACATTCTCACACTTGTTTGTTTTAGACTCCATCTAAGGTTTCAAAGATGCTGAAAAAGGACTGCTATGGTTTATCCCCATAAATCCGTTACATGAATTTTTATACAAACAGAATTTGCCTTCAGAGTGTGGAAAATAAAAATAGTAAGTTTCCTGGAGAAAAATATGTCTTTCTTTCCTCTGGGCTTTCCTCTTTCTCTACTCAGGGCTGGGACAGAAAGGAGGGAGAAGGAAAGAGGGCAAGAATGGATTAAACAGTCACAAATTTCTGTTCCTAGCAATAACAGAATTACTCTACCTTTGAAATCTTTTATCATTACAAAAGTCACTCTTTCTTCTTCTGAATCAATGATTTGATTTAGTCACACTGATATGCTTGTAACCCACCAGTGACCTGTGCCTTCAAGACACATAAGGGATTTGGTCAATTCCAGCAGATTTACAGCCCAAAAATGCAGTGAGTTGGACATTTCATTAGTAAAGTGCCACATTATTTAACATTCACAGCACAGGTATTTTAAAGTTCTTCCATAAAGGCTAATGTTTTTATCAGTCAGTGAACTACATATTCTTTAGGAGATTTTCCATCTATACTCTGATGATTTTAAAGTGTCTGATATGATTGGCAAAAAATATCCAAATGTTTTTGTTAACAGGAATAACATGATAAACAGATTTTAACTGCATTTTCAATATGTTCCTTGAATTGGTTTGGACACAAAAGTCAACACTTCCATAATGCAACGAACTATTTCCATTCCCTCTCCTACATTCAATCATTCCAAGGACAAAAAAAGCAACATTTAAAAATATTTTGACACTTCCCTCCCCTTTAGATATTTATACGCTAACTGGTTGAAAGCACAGTTACCCAATGAAGACAAGAATGCATGTCTTTCACAGAAAGGATGAAAACACCAACCACTGCAATTCTTTTTACCCTTGACATACCTAATTTTCCCATGCCATCCTCATTTGTGTCCCATTAAATTTTATTCCACATCCAACTCCTACATCACTTTTTTGTCCTCTCAGTCCACTTCCAAGCTTATGCCAAAGTAAAACCTTAGACTGGACATCAGCTGTGTTCTTGCAGGAAAGTTTGCAAAGAGGAAGGAATACTGAGAGCTTGAAAAAGGGCTAAATATACTACCTGCTTTAAACAGACTGTATAATCTCTGCTAATAAAGCAAGGCAATATTAATGACAGACTTCTTGCTAGAATAATCCTAGTCTTTATGTTCAATTCAAAGCCTCGCTTCAGTTTAATCTTTAACACATGCTATTTATATACACTGTATTTACAGTATGTGCATGCTGCATCCAGTATTTAGACTTGTGCAACAGAGAAGCATCACCTCTTACTCAGAGGTTGAGCTATTCAATTTCCTCTGAGAAATTCCACACAACCAGGATCTGAAAAAGAAAAGAAAAACCACTCCTGAGCCAAGCTGCTCAGCATAAGCCACGTTAATTCTTCCAAAAAGGTACTGTGCCCTTGGCAGCGCTTGCTCCAAGTCTGGGAGAAAGCTGACAAAAATCTCCCTCCCTCTTCTCTCTTGGCTTTAACGTGCTTGCCCACGTATTAAGTGAATCCAGCTCCTCCAGCAATCACTGGGACGGGCAGGAGAACAGGCAGTAAGTAAATGCTGCCATCTACCAGAAAGTCAAGAGTTTTCTTTTTCAGCTGGCAGTAAGAAAGCAGGGAGCTGGGGGGAAGGCAGAGGAGCTGCTGGGTAAACACAGCAGCCAACTCTTATCCAGCTGTAATCTTTAAAACATAAAAGCCACTAAATAAAACCGACAAAGAAAAGACCTTTCAAAAAGTGGTACCTGGTCCAAGTACGGAAAGCAAAAATGTAAAGCTGCAATTCAGTAGGCCAAGAAAAATTGCCTCTGGCATATGGCACAAAAATCAAACAGAGGCTTGCTCCAAACAGAGAAAATACTCTCAGAATCTTAAGAGGTTTGATCTGCAGAGGCAGAAAGAGCACTCAAGACAGGCAAAACCACAGTAAAATAGCCAGCCACATTTTTCTCATTGGAGAAACCAAGTTCCTCTTAGAAGTGCTGAAGTGTTTCTTTATAGGCAAGAGAGTTATAAAGTGTCTCAAAGCAATGTCACTACAGAAGTTTTATTTTAGAGAACTGGTAAGTGAACTGCAATTAAAACCACCTGGTTAAATTAGTGTTTCTTTAATTATTCTAAGGAAATAAGGAAAAAAATGAGTAGTATGACATAATGGCTGCACTTCGCATATAAGCTGACTTTAGTATCAGAAGAATGAAGACACCGAAGGGTGATCCTGTGTGCTATTAAGTGCTCCACTCTTTTCCAAGTTCAGCTTCTGTACTGGGTGGTGGTCAGGTATTAAGAGAACATAATTATCAGGTATTCAGTGAAGAACATAATTAATAGACATTTTAATATATACACTGTACTGTGAAAAAATCAGTATCAACTCTGTAGGGGAAAGCCTCACCTTGCACATTTACTGTAGTGGAATCATATTAATCAGAGCCATATGGTTATCTGTAAAAATGTGTTTGCTTTTTTTTTTTTTTTTTGAAAGTCCTTCATTCAGATCTCTTAAAGAAGCCCCATAGTAATGAAACAAAACCTGAGCCCTGTGTATGTATGGGTAAAATATGCAGAATACCAGACCCATTATACTCAAGATTATTCACAAGCTCTCTGAGAAAGCAAGTGAAGAGAACAGGAATAACTTGCAATTGATACAAAATTATTCAGGACAGGCAAAATTAGATGGAAGAGGGCTGCTGAGAAAACCCACAATAGCCTGAGCCTGACATACAAGATAGCAATTGAAAGGGGCTGCATTAATTGAAAATGGATTCTTACAGGAAAGAGAAGCACAGCCAAAGATCAGGCTTGGATTAGGTGCTGCCTCTTAGGAAAGGGCTGGAGACCTACCCTGTGGTTTCAAAAAGCATCAGCCCAGAGGCAGTCAAAAGGCAGAGAAGCTGAAACAGCAGCCAGCCCTGACACCACTGAACTCCACGGGCCATGGAGATCCAGCCTTGTGCCCCTACTCCAACTGTGTGCTCCTTCAGGGACAGCAAGGAACGGGGATAGTCTGAAAGAGCTGAGGTTCAACTGGACTCAAGCTCAGAGAATGGGGAGGAGGAACACAGGAAAAATGGTGCAGATAAAGCAGAGAGCCAAACTGGCAAACAATACTGAAAAGTGATACTGAAATTTCCTTCTGCACACGAAGCATTCGCCATTTCTTGAGGTGGAAGGAACAGCAATATGACTAGTAGCTTCACTGAAAAGCAAGTTTTGTTCAACAAAAGAAACAAATGGAACAAATTCTTTCTCTCTCATCACAAAGTATTCTGGAGAGCAAAAAAACCCACACACATTTGCAGAATAAAAGTATTGAAATACCACAGGATGCTTTGGTGCAGCATTTAGCTACACCCACACACCCCATAGATACCCTATTTTTATTGTATTCTTTCCTAAAGGTCTTAAAATTCACACACAGGTCTTCTCTTTGGTCTGCCTAGTACAACCATTTTGAGGTTATACTCTAGATGACCATTGATTAAAACGAAAAACAAAAACAACTCTCCATTTAGTAGACAATTAAAACTATAAAATTCAACAACTTGGACAAAATGTCCCAAAGGCAGCCTTAATGTTCTTTTTTCCATAGGAACACAGGTATCAGTGTAATAATAAAATAGAACACTTAAGATTACAATAAAATCCTACCCTGAATATGCACTTAGGGAATGCACTGGAATTGTTTTGAAACTAGTATATAATCCTTTATGAGAACAAACTGATGCTTGTGGGGCTTTTCTCCCCTCCACTTACTAAAAAATAATATGTTAATCAATATTAACGTCAGAGCATAGAAACTGCACTCCCAGCTAACTAGTTTATTAACAAATAAAAAAATCTATTATTCCCAACAAGAAAGTTTTCATGCTCCATCACAAATTTAATTACTAATGGCACTTCAGGCATCAAACCAAATTTCAAAACTAACCCTTCTATCCCTACATCACAGCAAGGTTAACATTATAACTCAGGTGAACTGACTTTGCCTTCCATCAAGAATTTTGCCAGCAATCACAGAAAGCAGCACTCGGGTGCCAAAGCATTAAAAGACTCATTACTTGTTTCCCAGGCAGTCTGCTCAGCCATTGCTATACGTGTATTTTTAAGAAACACACCATTAACTCCCCAAGGACAAAATTAATTTCCCTGCAGAAGGAGCATTTACATATAAAAACTTGGTAACCAGATGAACAAAGGAAAATAAAAAATTTGGCTCCCCAAAGAAAACACCTGGTTTAGCATGCAAAGCAAGGAGGATTGCTGAAGAGGACAGACAGTAAGGTACATTATACTGGCTCCAGCCTTAAATAACCACTGAACAGATACCACATAACATAACTGCTCTCATACCCTGATATCATTACAAACACATATAAGCTATCAGCTGCCTCACAGTTTTAACTTAGAAAATCCCTTTCTTGGCCAAGAAACCAAGTAGTATTTTGATTTGTATGCTACACCTGATACAGGAAACTTAGTCAAGGACTAGTTCCTTATTGTACATGCAAGCATAGAATAAAGCCTCATACTTCAAAGAGATTTATATTCAGAGAGGGCAAAACCAGACCACAACTGCAGACAATATGCAACAGAATGCACCTGATGAATTACTTATGGAAAGCAAACAAATCCATCCTGAAAGTAATACGCATTTTTAAAGCCTTTCAGAATGTAGAGTGCAACATCAAAAAAACAAAAAAAAATTCCCAAAACTGAACAAGCACCAGCCCAACAATCAATGTGAAAGTTTAACATGTCTAAAGTGACAAATTAATTTGAGAGTAGAAATAAAAATGCTCATGCACAGCACATTCTTAGCCAATAAATCTAGGCTATAGCCAGACATTTGAATGCTTTCATCACATGTTTAATAAACAAAACAACCACGTGAATGTGTGTTAACACCGTGACTGTATACAAACACAGACTGCAATTGTAATCTGTCCCACCAAGGCTCTTGAAACTACCAGGGACATTTTTCCCTTTACACTGTTATTTTCCATTATATTATATTATATATAATTTTTATATATTATATATAAATAATACATTTTTAATATATAACTATATGTATGTATAACTATATTATATATATTTTCCATGCTCCAGCTTCAGAGCATTAGTACTTGTCCCAACTACCAGACATAGAAATCCAATTACTCTCACTCTGCTGTAGCTGCTAGTGTATTTCTGGAGTTACATTCCCTTCCAGCTTCTTCTTCTGGTAGGCTACATAATCTCTCCTTCAAAGTTGTGTTTCCCTGACTCTCTGATTGCCTTGTGCTGCTTTTGGTATCTCCAAGTCTACACTCACTGGATGTGATTTCCCCTGATTATTCTTGCTCAAATACAGTGCACCCATGAACTTACAACCCTTTCACTATTTTCTACAGTATATTTGATGTGACTGATGAAGAAAGCAGGAATTTGCACATTCCGAAATCCACTACTGCCTTTAACAGGGGTCTAATTCACCCTCATCAGGTTTCCACTCCAATAAACAGAAATGGGGACACCTGGTTTTCACAATCCAAGACTCCCAGCATGGATGAAATCACCAGCACTGCTCAACCTCAATAGGCACACTTCATCTCTTCAGTATTTGCGGTATTTTTAGTTCATCTCTACAGCTGAGGATGCACCTACGCAACGCTCTCACAATCAAACAAATCAACTGCAGAGCAACCTCTAAGATTTAGTTACCAGCTCTATCCAGCATGACCAAATCCTGGCAAGAGCGAATACAAGAACAAGATTGTCCTCCAGCAAGGACATAAGAATTTGCAAATTCTTACAATAAAACTACTCCCTTGCTGACAGGGAAATCAAGATGCTTTTGAAAGTCAATTCATTACATAAGGGCTTGAAAGTGATCTTGCAACAAGGAAATCTTAGTGGACAGAATATTACAGAGAAATCTCCTGTTGATATTAGAATAATACCAACACTTTACTTTTAACACAGCAAACATGTCACTGCAGTACTTACAACTTGGGAATAAACTTCCTTTTTTGTACAGAAATGCTTAGTCTATCCTACAAGCCCCAAAAACCTGCTTCAGAGTTTCCTTCTGAAGCAACAATCATTGTGTGAACATTTAAAACAGTCTCTTCATCTGCACCACTTATGTCACTGCTCTAATTTTTCCCTTAATGAGGTAAAGAGATGTTTTTTGAGGTTCCTTCCTTGCTGTTTTCTGAGAATGAAGAACCATGCAGCAGTAGAACTGCAAACAAGTCACCATGATGCCTGTGGACATGATGGACTGGGAATGGCCCATACCCAAATGGGCTTTCAACTTCTATATAGAAGTATTGCTTCGTAACTATGGCAGCAGGAACATTAATCGGATTTAATATCTAATTATATCTATTTCTTTACTCATCCTGTGTATCTTTTTAATAAGATCTTGCATTGATTACACATTTTAATACTAAATAATTTCCCCCATATAACTACTGACAACCCCAGACTAAGTAACTGTAATGAGCACTAAACAAATCAAGCTTTTTCAATATTTATTTGTAGGCACAGCATTTTTGGAAAGGAGCAACAGGGGTACTGATCCAACTTGTCCATTTTACCAATACCTCAGTATTGAAAAAAAAAATATATATTTTGGAACAAAAAGGAGAAGAACAGTTTGCCCATGGAGAGAGTGATAATATAGGATCAATTTATACATTAATGAATAAATTATTAATAACATAATATTGCAATTTCCTTAAATGATGAGCTACTTCCTCTTAACTGCAATATTTTACAGCTTACCTATGTATATTTGCATATTTATATGAGTGCTTCATAATTCCAGAATACAGGGCAAAATCAGACATGGAAATCCTCAATACCAACCCCTGGAGCACTCAGAGAGTCTTTGCTGCCAAAAGCACTTCAGATAGGACTGGTTTTAATGGGACTTGACTATCAGTTGGCTGGATATCAGCTCCTACAGTAACCAAGGTTGACCAGAGAAGTCAATTCCCAGGATGCTCCTAAGAATGTCAGAGGAGCAGCTCCAGCAAGGAAGCAGACTCAAAAGTCTTCCTAAAGGACAACAGTATGACCCTACTGGAGTTTAAGCAATCCACTGCATCTGCAATCTTTACTGCCCTTGTCCTGCCTGACATGTCAGGCAGTGAGAGCAAGAGAAGAGTAAAATGAATACAAAAGGAGAAGAATGGGTTATGTGCAAGACTACACCAGTGGCAAACCCGGCCTTGCTACTAATTCCAAGTTGAGGGACCAAATCTCATAACAAGAATGCATAGAGTCTCAGAGGAGGAAATCAAGCATGAAAAAATGATCCAGTATTTATAAAGAAATAAGCTGGAGGTAACCTGGAAAAACTCCAACAAGCCACAGAGGTAATTCAAAGCATTACCAAAGACAATTCACTCAATGCCAGTCCTTCCTCTCAAATGGAACAAAGATCAAGCTTGTAAGCCACAATTAGTTCAGACTGCATTAGACTGTTGAAACTCTGGGGCTGCTCTAGCCAAACTAACCAATTATTTCACTCCTCAAAGACCTTTCCCAGGCTTAGAGACTTCCTTGTCCAGGTTTCCCCTACCAATACTACATTAGCTATTAAATACTTATCACATATATCCTGTAAGAGTCACCTTAACAAAATAATACATATTCCCATTTCTCTTCTGGTTTTCTCCACCCTCTCTTCTTATATGCTGAATTCTCACTTTTCATTTCATGTCTCTACAACTGCTTTAACTTCTCCAAGCTAGGACATCCCATTTTGTGTCAGACAAACTCTTGCATTAACTTGCCTCTTCTTATTTCACTTCCTTTTAGAGCAGGTTCAGTCCTCTTGATACCACCCTAATACTAAAAATTAAGAATCCAAGCAATCTTTACAGGTTCCTTGTAAAGGAAATAAAGATTATAATGAAATACTTAATTCTAAGGTAGCATCTTTCTGGAGTACATCCAGAACTGCCTCTCATTTCACAGAGATTAAGACTATTACTCCTCATACACTGCTTAGGAGATCATGATTACTACTGACTTGAGAAATAAAACTCCTTTCATAAACACCATCCCTCATCCCTTCCTGACATCAAGAAGGCTCTGGCATCTTTTCTCGGTGGGACCTCAAAAACACACAACAAATAAAAATCAACCTAAGTCAGTAACAAGGTCTTACTTCATATGGAACGAATCCGAGCTGACAGCCTAAAGGCACTGGCAGCAGCTTCCTCAAGGCATCATTTTTATTTCAAAAGCCAGTTTGAACACACTTTGGAAATGTGGAAACAGGCTTTTGTCTATACAGAGTTACACAAGAGGGCCACAGGGATCCAAAGAGCAGATAAAAACAGAAGCCTGGAGCTCATGGCGAATCTGATGCTGATGTGAAGAGATCCCTCACCTCCTGAACTAAAAAGTTCTGCCTGTTTTTAAAGCAGCAACACAACCACACACTGCACTTAACACTGCAGATGGGTTTAGTAAAGAATGCCCAACCATGAGGGTATTCCACACTCAGCTGTTAGGACAATGAGATCCACAGTTTCCAGACAGCAGCTACAGAGAACTCATGGGACGACGTAACCTCCTAGCTGACATTTCTTTAAGTAAAACCTACTGCTTAAGGTGGTGTCACTCTGGTAACAACTCAAAGTCTCACAGTTTCATGTTTCTCATCACTGATAGCTGCTGGAGAAGGAACAAGAGACAAACTGAAAAATTCTCATCGTAAGGAGCTCCTTGAGTAACAGCACCTTTTGGAAGCATCTGGTATTCAACTAGAGAAGCTGCATGAATGAGATGACTTAATTTACAGTTCTACTCTGCAGAACACAAAGCAATCCTGCTAAAAGCTATGCAAGCATTTAGAATTGAGCAGGACGGAATACACAGTTTCAGACTGGTAATGAAGGAGCTGCTAAATGTTCTTCACCATAACAGCAGCAGCACGGAAGAGTCTTATATTCCCTTCCTAAAATCTGGCACAATAGAGGTAACACACTTGAAACTATAAAAAACAAAGGAATTAACAGTGAGGACCTGCAGAGGGAATTTTAAGGTGAAAGCAGAGCAGAGGCATTGTGAAGAAAGCTTAAAAAACATGTCAAATTCTATCTTTCTCTCTGGTTTAACCACTTTTGGTGTGTAAGCTAAGTCTTTAACAAGTCAGCCCAGGAATCGCTACACCACAGTGTGCCAACACAGGCATCCCTTTCGAAATAATTTCTGAGGTGCCTGAAGGTACAAGATTAAATCCCTTAGGAATGCTAACTCAAAACACTATCCCATTTACAATAACAACTTGAGTGTTGTTGATGTGGAGGTTCCAGCAGGATGTGCTGCAGGCAAATTACCTCAAGCTTATCACACTGCTCAGCTACGTCCACTATACTGCTGAGTTACGTCACTTTAATTGAGTAAAAAAGCAACTTAAGTTGTGCTGACTGCTGACAGACAGGAAGACTAATCTGAAGGCACATTTCAAAAACTGACCTGCTGTCTGAAGTGATGTGATTTATTCCTGACTCTGAAAAGGAGGACAGAGCTCCTGAGCTGGTGGAGCATTAGACTGAGAAGCAGCACGTAAACATTCTGGCTCTCATCACAACCTGCTGCAGCGACGTGACAGGGTCAGAAAGGCATTCTTTAGAAGGCAGCTTTCACTACTGCTTTTCTGATTGCTTCCCAAATCATTTCCCAGCTAAATAATACAACATGGAGACGTAAAATATGCAAACTTTTATTGTGGTGTTTTTGAGAGGAAATTGTGCAAAACCTTGCTGGAACGCTCAGAGCATTCTAGCAAGAGTAAATAACCACCCATTGCCCTGCTGTCCTGGGAGGCAGGGATAAAGCTGCAACTGAATTTCAGCTTTGCTCATTAGGTAGCTTTGAAGAGTTGCAGAATGCTGCTTTGAAGAAGTCATCTTTTAGCGTTAAGAAGATCACTGTCCTGTTATGCCTCAGCCTGAAGCCTGATAAAATGGCATTCAAAACATCTCTATGCTATATTTAGTTTGTTTTGTTTATATTTAGTTTGTTATGTTTTCAGTGACTAATTAGAAAAGAAAGGTGCTCGTTGCTTACGAGCCAAAAAAACCCCAACCAAAACCCAAAATAATCCAAAAAAACCCCAAGGTAACATTTTTTTTTTCCTCCTAGAAACACAAGTAATTGTACTTCTCTCCTGATGGTTCCCTAAGAATCAGAGTGAACCCTAACTAAAGACAGGGGGAAGACTTTTAACCTACAAGCTGCAGTAGTTTTGTTTCTGCAGATACCTTGAATTTCCAGGCTACACAGCAGCAGTCAAAATGTGGAGGCACAAATTAACTCTGGACAGGGTCATTTTGAGTTAACTGACGTGTTTGGTTCACACAGCATACATCATTTGAATAAACATGATGCAAGCTCTTTAAAGAAGCCAGTGCTGCAATCTGAAGTTTGTATTATGCAACTTGTATTAATTGGCCTGTTCACTGCACAGAAAGATTCCACCAGCTGCAATCTTTGTGTGACTGCAGCAAAGGAGTGGATTTTAACTCTAGTTTTTAAAACTTAAATGTTATGCCCTTAAAATAGAAAGTATTTTATGGAAAAAAAGACGAAAACCAACAACTTCCTGCAGTTATTTCCTGAGGCACTTTTTGCTGATTTTTATATGCAATGAAGCTAAAGTCTCAGAGAGAAATGCTCGGTATTTGAACTCTTTAAATGAAATTCAATACAAATTCATTTACAGCCAGTTTCTACGCTGCCAGTTTGGGATTATTACTACTTAAGTATCAAAGTCATGCACCACTTTGGAGGCTTTTGCAAGCCTTCATTATTTCCAAGAACAAGATAAAATGGTTAGTAACTGACAGAATTCTTTATTATTTTTATTTTGTTAAAAAGTCAAAGGTCTCGTGCAAGAGGAACACACGGAAGGTGCTCATTTGAAACAAAGAGAGCCAAGGAAGGCAGGAAAAAGAAAGAGTAAATCCAGCAGTTGGGCTGGGAAGGGAGGGAGCCGTAGTGCAGCTCAGGTCCACATGGGGGACCCAAGCCTAACACTTCAACAGCTCCGACACAGAAAATTACTGAGGCAAGGTATCACAGCTCTGGGAGAAGTCTGAAGTCTTCCCAAAGTGGCACGTCCAGGCAAAGAATCTTTTTTGATTATCACAGAAGTAAGAATTAGAGGTACACGAACATCGCGGATAAAAGGGAGGAGAAGGACAAGCACAGATCAACTCACTGACACAAAGGGACAGGACACGCTGGGGACTGACCCCTTCCCCCGACTCAGCACTTGACAAACTCAACTTCACATTTGTTTCTTGAAGAGTTGACTCGTGACCCCCCTGACTGGGGGCGATCTGCAGTAACCCACCAGTTGTGTCATAAAAGCCTCCACTGCCAAAACAGCCAGGCCCCAAACAGATTCTAGAACACTGAGGAATTTTCTTGACACTTCCTCATTGGTCGTCACATTAGATATTCCGAAATAGTTTCTCATTACTGCTCCCCAGAGCCATTTCCTTCTTCAATAGTGACTACTTAAAAGCGAAGATGATACCCCAAAAGCATTTTAATATCGAAGAAAATTACTTCAAGTTGAAGCACCATGGCAACTACAAGTTGCTATGCATTTTGAGTTTATCACTTCTTTTGAATTTCCATTTATAACAAACCAGAGATGTTTAACACCCAAACACACTGACAGTCCAACCCTCCAAACAATGACATTTTCAAGTGTGATTCTTCATTAGTCAACAAACAAAACAAGAAAAAAGTTAACAAAAAGTGTTTTACTGGCAAGAATAAATACTGAAATAATGAGGGATGGGGTGACCCTCATAAATTGCTTATTGCCATAACAACTACTAACATTCTTGCCAGTCTTTTCATATGGAAACGTGGGGGGTCATAGGGAAGTGAATGTGCTCACATGAGGTAAGGAAATGTGAGAAATGCTTAGAATGTGAATGGGAAACCATATTAGGATAACTGAGGATATAAAGCAGAGATGAACACCTGACAGCAGTAGCCAAGCTTAGAAAAAAATAGAAGTATTCATGTGGTTGCAGAATGTCTTTACATTTCCATTTACAACAATCTTCCAAGTCTTAAATGTTAAAATCTGCACATGCAATACATCTGAAGATGAAGATCAGAAGTACAAACTAAGGTGCTTTTCTTTTTTTTCTTTTTAGAGGGAACCATTTTTCAGGAAAAGGGTAAATTTCTAGAAGTTATAGAATCCATAGTAATGAATTTTTCTGCTTTAGGCAAGAAGAGATCTCAATGAGTTAGTACCTATCCTAACAAACTCTTCACATTCAAGCAGTTTAAGACCTGCTCTAATTCCTGTGCAAAAAAAAAATTACAAACATCCCCAGGTAATAATGTAGCTTAGATTCAGTTCTTATGATTATGCACCTTAACTACATCTTTAGCAAAACGGATGATTTTTTTTAAAAGACTTGTTTATTTTTAAGCTTTCATATGTTTTGGACTTCTGATGAGATCAAAGTACTGCTCCTTCAGAAGAGTTACTGAATCCAAATGTTTACAGGGAAAACTTAAACACAGAGTAATTGCTAAGCACACAGTACAAGCAAATTTTTGGTGGAAAGGCATTATTTGGGCTACAATGTAAAAGTTTTTTTCCCTTCTGGATTTATTTCAGTCCAGTTTCTGTATTGAGAAAGTTGAAACCAGAACCATTTTCTCATTTACAAAACTGAAAGGTTCAAATTTCAGTTTTTGAAAAATATTGAAAACATTTTCAGTATTATCTACCATGAAACACATTCCATGTGCTTCTTGCAAAATACAACTGTGTATTCCTCTTGCTTCCAAGAGCTTCCCAGTAATACCTAACTGGCCAGGGAGTCTCTGTCCAGGGTCCAAATCATTTCAGTTCAGTGATTCTGCTTTAGCATGGAGCAGACACTGCAAATTCAAACCAACACCTGCCTGTGTGACAGCTGTAACTTATGCCAGGAGCCCACTTCAGACCTGCAGGGACCCCTTTTCCTACACAGTAATTCAGCTAAGCCCTTCCTGCCAGTACACAGTACTGTGGGGCTCAGATCACAATCTTTTGAGGAACTGAGTTGCCAGAGTTTGTGTGTGCATCTCTGTTTAAATACAAATCCTTTGTTTGAAGTAAGTTCTTTAAAGAAAAGTCAGTTTGCTTTGTGGAAACGTTCATATATAAAGCATTATATATTTCAGCAATTTGTTCCATAATGACACAAGAGAAAATATGACGTTTTTCATATTTTTCTTTTGTATTTTTGCAGCTGAGTGTGCTACAACAGTCACTTTTGCTATAAAAGTTACAGTTAAAACTAATGTTGGCAGTCTTTGTGCACTTAAATAAAAGGCAGATAGTGGATTTCTTTTCCATTCCTACATGAAATATTCAAATGAAGTACATACAAATAAGCACCTACATCCAGCTAGAGGCTGTGTAAAACTGATAGATTATGGATATTATGTGTTTAATATACTAATTGTCTAACTGCAGTGCATCCTTTGTGACCATCTTTGCTGTAAAGGCCACTAGAATTCATTAAAATAGGAAAGGGAAGAAAAGTAGGCCCTCCTGAAAATTTTTAATGGTCTGCAAGGTAAATGATTTTAAAAATTAAGAATTTTTACTTTGCTGCCTTAATTGGCATTTCAAAACTAGGAGCTTTCTGAAAAGAAAGCTGCAGCAAAGGATCACATAATGGAAGGCACTCTTACAAGACCAAAGATGATCAGATTTTTGTAAAAGGAAAGAAGTGTCAATTAAAAGATTCACTAGTTGAAAGAAGGCACATCACAAAGTTTTTAAAATCCTGAGCAGTCACAATCCATGAAAACTTTTGAACAGAGGGGAAAATAAGCAGGGAAATACGTCAGAAACTGACTATATTATTTTGACTATTGGCCATTTCCTGCTGATAAATAAGTAATAGCCTATGTTAAAACCCTGTGAGCAATTAAAAGATCGCAACAC
This sequence comes from Corvus kubaryi, assembly GCF_017639235.1. Classification (NCBI taxonomy): domain Eukaryota; kingdom Metazoa; phylum Chordata; class Aves; order Passeriformes; family Corvidae; genus Corvus; species Corvus kubaryi. The sequence continues at coordinate 143,547 of NW_024581757.1, forward strand.
ACACATTTAACAGTAACTGACTACAGCAGCAAGTAGAGGACACAAGAACAGAACTTTTAAAGCAAAACCTTTGGTGCCATGGACACTGCACATTCGGTTTGGTTTGGTTTTCAAATACGCCTGAGGAGCTACAAATTACTTTCGTAAGTTATCACCTGAAACAGAGCACAGGAAAAGGCAAATTTCTAAAAGCTACTATTTCTCCTTCAATGGCCTCTCTTGGCTGTCAGAGTAGAGCTGCAGGCCCACATTTCCTGGAGGAAGGAAGAGTGGAATCTGTGGAAGAAAAGAGTGCTCCAGCTCACAGAGATGCTCAAGCACAGCACAGAAATCTCCCCAGTTTCCAACAGAGGGAGCTGGCCAAACTTGCATGGTGGTTTTGCTGGTCTCAAAATAGAACTCAGAGGTAAACCAACCACACAGAATAACTTATTCTCACTTCTGTAGGAAGCAGAACTTAAACATGCCAGCAGCCAGGCTATATAAAAATGGAGAAACGTCACATTTTTTCAAAAAAAAAACCCCAAAAAACAAACAGAAGATATTAAGGCAAGCAAGTGGCAAGATTCTTGGTTTAATTTATTTCAGTTGAATATGAGCACTTAAAAACAAAAAATCTGTGATCTTTTCCAGTTAATAGGCTACTTAAATGTCATGAACAGACTGTCAGATGGGGCACCCTTTTTGCCCAGTGGGCAGAGAAGTTGCAAATTAGCTGACAATGATTCCAATAATCTGAAAACCGGTCTTTTTTTTTTTTTTTTCTTGCAGTCATGGTTACACCTTAAGAATCCCTTTTAATAAAGTTTAGAAGATTTCTTTTTTTCTGGGTTTAAAAGCTGCTAAAAATCCACAGGGCTGCTAAATCTTATCTTTTTCTATAACTGCATAAGAAACCATGATAACGAATTATTCATTGTCACAAGTGTGAATGTCAAGCTGTGACCATCCTGACTCCGGACAATTTGTGAAAGAACTCTTTGATGTGGATTTAAATTAAAAGGGCTCTTCCTCTTGCCCCCAAGGTGCAGTAAAATTCAAATGCAGACTTCAGTATTCTGGCCTCATTTATAAATTACTTTTTGACTGACAGAAGACTTCCAAGAGATTCTCTTTAAAGTAGACGGGAAGATAAGAAGGTGGCTGTTAATCATATCCATAACATGCATGCATATTGCAGCTCCCAGTCTTAAAATTACCAGGATTTTATATTTTTAGCACTTGAAATTCTTGCAGAAGCAAAATTATGTTCCTAACATTTCTCAGAAGAAAAAGCAAGACACTTCAGTATTTTCACATGTAAGAGCTACTCGGATTAAGAGCTGATAAGGATCTGTAACTAATTGATTAAGATGCCAGTTGATATCTACTAGAGATAAAATACAAATGAGCAAAATCCTCTCATATATTACATACACAATTAATGCCTGTCTACTTTTGGAAAAAATGGAAATATTAGTTCCATCAGGTTACTTGAGGTTATGAGAAGACTTCCAAATACACTTCTACACATCCCCTCCCCCCAGCACATCTAGAAGTCGATAACCTGAGAGCTCAGGGATGTACTCTGGCAGTTCAAGAACTAAGACACATTAAAATACATGCTAATTTGTCAACTGCAAGCTACAGATTTTCTTTATGATGAGCTATAAATAACAGGCACATCTCTTGCTGTGTTGCCTTTCCTAAGAGGATGACACAAAACTATCTTTGGTAAAAGTGGAGAAGTCAAGCAACCTCTTAAATTTAACATCTAAGCAAGGAAATCTCTTAAACCACCGTAAAATGCTGAAGTCTATCTGAAAGTAGACTCATTAAGGGACCAGCTCAATTTCCGTATCTTTCAAGTTTCCCATCATTATTCCCCTTCATTGGTTCTTTACATTTATGTAACATACACAGTGTAGTCCATTTTCTGCCATATTCAAATTAGAGACTTCCTTCAGAAAAGCACTGAGTGTTTCAGGTTGCATCTGCCACTTAAAGCACCTTCACACCCAGAAGAATGACTTAAAATAGTTCTGAACTGCCTACCACTTTTGAGAGCTGCTCAACTTCATTATTTCAGAAGTTCTGCTGTTCTTATCACTGCTACAGGTGAATTCTAACCATTTCAGGTAAAATCCCTCCAGAATCATCACATGGGGACAGCGGGCTGCACACAAAGAGGACTGTCTGACACATGTACATGTATACACATGACGCCTATCAACACATGTACATGTAGTCATTTAGAGAGCTAAAGCAGACTGATACATGCAAACCATCCTCTTTTTTTGCTGTGTGCTGGAAAATAAAGCATTGCATCACCAACACTGTTACTAACAGAAGCGTCCAGCTACAAAGTGTTAGCCAGTCCAAAATGTGCATCTTCCAACAGTCTTGAAAGATGCCTGACCCTGCCCCCTTGCCCAGGCAACAAATCCAAAATCCCCAAATCCTTAATGCTGAACAACTTTTATTAGCACTTTATTGAGTCATTCTTTCTGCTCTTGCTCTTTCCTTTTCTTAGTTTTGCTGTTGCTGTTTTCATTTATTTTAATTTGTGAGTTGTCAGGTAATAAATTCAACTTATTTTTTGGTAGGTACCAATGTGATACACCATTTTCCATGTTAAAAATCAACACCCACTCACATTCATGAAACTACTTCCTGCCGTGAGAGATTTTTGTTATATCTTAGTGTTGAATCTTCTCCCAAAAAGATTAAACTTTAATCTCCCTAAGCCAAATTTATTTAAATATTTCGGTCTGAAAATTATAAATCCCAGTTATACAAAGCTGTGTTTATGAAGTCCTACAGTTTTCACTCGTTCCTTCTTTCACACTGGCATAACGCACTATTTCTCCACAAAGCAAAAAAAAAGTCAACACCAGCATTACAGTTTGTGTAATCCCAAATGATTTAAAAAGGGAGAAAAAAAAAATTAAAAAAAGAAAAGAAGGAAACCCTCAAGAGCTTCACAGCAGTCATCAGGTACTTACCCTGGGGCCTAAAACAAGTTTTTCTTGTTGACTGACCACACCAACCATAAAGTTCATAGTTTAGCATGGAAGAACACACTCCAATTAAGCAGTGGTGTACAAAAAGGATGTTTACTTTTTCCTTCTCTGCTAGTCCTTGTTCATTTATAACCGAGGTAAGATAATTAATTGCCAAAGCTCCTCCACCCCAGCATTACTCATGTGTTTTAAGCAAGAAGTGGAACATAACAGTGAAAAGCTTAAGAGACACTGTTTGAATCAAAGCAACACAAACAGCTAAGCCAGCATTTTACTGCTATTACCTGTTTAACTACACTTGAAAGACGAGGTCCTAAACTGGTTGTAAATTGTTGTAAACTGTAAGTTCACCACCTGCACCACCGCCCAGGAAAGCTACAACCACATGGACAATGTTGTGCAATGCACTTAATACAAATCTCACTCAACCCCATGTTCACCAGAGCTTCACTGGGTAACTTCTAATAGCTACAATATTGAGGGTCTTAAAGCAGTAAATTAACTTTGCTGATGAATGTCCTCCATTGTTTGACGTGGCTCTGGTAAAAGGACTCCCACAAAAGCAACTGACTGCTTTTCTTGCTCCCAAAGATGAGGTTTCCGTGCTGGAGAAAATGCTCATCAAAAGGGGATGCTAAGCACCTATGGAAGAAGTTTTATAGGCATTTGCTATTTCATGATGTCAGATGAGAAAGATACTGAAGCTTTGGACACACCATTGCTCATTTTTGAAAGATGTCTAAGAAAAATATTTGGTGGATCCTTTCTTGATTTGGAAAAGTAATTAAACATCCAGATGCCATTAAAAAAAAAAAAAAAAGAGAGGAGGAAAATATTACAAGACAGCTCTCTGAAGCTCAAAAAAACCAGGCACTTTCACACATTGCCACAGCAGACATAATAACAGGACTCCTTCTCCCACAGATGAAAAGGAACAAGTCTTGCTTTATGCTTTGGAGCATATTATTAGTCTAAAATACAAGTGTTTATTCCACTTCATTTTAACTTATGTTGGCCTTATGAGGAAAGGTAAAGGCTACAGTTTGACATTTGGGTCACTTCAACAAGAAGCTTAAATTCTGTTTCTCTGCTGCTGCCATGAGTCAAAAAAAACCAACTCGTGTCCTAAATTCTCAGTTACTCCTGCTCAGATTTCCGAACTCCTATCCTGGCAATTAATACCCTCTTAAGCAATCAATCTGCAAAGAGTAGTCTCTAGGTAAGCAAACCCAAACCCATACAGCCAGAACTGGATCACTCCTTCAGTACAGGGACAGCATTCCCACCAGGAATAGGCGTGTGCAACCTCATTCTACAAGCTCTGTGTCTAGAACGAAGGTTCTGAGCCCATTAAGCCTCAATAGCCCTGCATCATTTATAGCCTTTAAGTACAGTATTTGTGGTTCCTTGCCCTGTGCTAATCTCCTGCAGTTTTCTTCCTAAATAACATTTTTAATAGAAGATCAGTATTTGAATACTCAAAAATAATCCACCGTAAAAAACAGCCACCCCTAAACCCCACAACAAATGTACACTGATTTTACTTGAAAAACCACAGTCAAAGAAATTAGCATGAGTTAGATAAAAGATCAAAGCTTCTCATATAAGGTGACACAACTGCAGCCATGACTCACACTCACTATGTTTCTGAAAGAAACAGGTTTGACCAAGTGAAGAAGTTGCAGACTCAACAGGTAGGGTGTTCTCAATATCCTGCTCCATAAATGAGCTGCCTGTAGTATTTTTGTTACTCTTGCAAATAGTCTGTCTTGTCCAGATGAAACCATGGCAGTCAAATAGAATCTTTTTAAGTCTTTTTTAGCTTATTTGCCCCAACACTATTCAGAGCAGCTACTGTTGTGATGGGGTAGGCAGCTGCGGTTGCCTGCACAGAAATATGAAGCTTCACTCCATGCACCCTAAAAGTTAGGTAGAATTTCCCCCAGTCTATTCCTCACTGTACCACTTCTTCATCTCTGCTTCCAAATTTTTTCCAGACACATGAACTAAAATTAACTCCAGCGATGATCACACCAACACAGATTCTCTCAAGGAGCTGCCCAAAGTTCATACTTGCTCTATTTTCTGAATGTTGGAAAACACCACACTTTGGAAAGAATCTGGTTAGGCAGCCTTCTCTCTGCTCTACCAGGGAATGTCAAGAAATCTAGGACATGTTAAAGATGTGAAAGTACAGTGGAAATCTCTAACAGTGATCAAACTGGAAACATTTGCACACAACACAGAACTATGCAGCAATGCTGCTTTGGTCTGGAACTAGCACAGAAGTATGCCAGAGATGAAAAACAAACAATCTGAAAACCTTTTTATGCTCCAGAAAATTTCACTCAGGAAAGATTTCTTGATTAAGTAGTGAGTTCTCTAGCGTATCACACAGAAATTAATGTTTAAAGTTCTCCATAATATTTTTCCCACACAGAATAAATGCTTTTACGTGTTTACATAAAACCTTGGAGGGATTAATCATGTCTGAGCTCTAACCCCACACCAGGCATGTTTGAAATTACCTACAGTAGTTAAATGCCATTATAAACGTGAAGCAATTCATCTCTTCATGGTCACATTTGAACCCTGTGCCTCTTAGCTTGGCTTCCCCTGGGCTGCCAATCAGGGCTGAGGACAACACCACCTAAGTCACCAGTCCTTCAGCAGGAGCCTCACCGTGCTCTCAAGCTGGCACAGATGACCTTGCCCAGGTGACTACAGCTACAAGACAAATTAAGGTTTTATATACAGTGGCAAGAGGGAACATGAACAAAGAAGAGAGACGACGAGACAACGAAGGTGTCAGAGGGTAGCTGTACCCATACCTGCTGCTTTTCTCCCACATAAAGAGGCAAAGATGTTTTTCTCTGAGGTGATCTGCATTTGCCACAGGAAAGTTACACTAATTGATGCTCCCAGAGAGAGCATAACTCCAGTCAATCCAAAAAACTGACCTCAACTGAGTTACAAGGCTGTGTGTGACCGCAGTTACAACCCCAAAGCTTCTCCCCCTAATTATTTCTTCAACAAACATGTACCTATGAAATAAGATTAGGAAATTCCATCTACTGGCATGAAAAGGCAGTAGTTACAAAAGACAGTCAAAATGAAAAAAACTAAACTCCCAAAATAAGTGCATTTGCTGTCAAACTTCCATAACAGATCCTCTAAAACAAACAAAAAATAAAGATGAGTCCATCAGCACACACATTTTCTACAAAAGTCCATGTTCCTCTCTTCCCATTTTGGATTCCCACAGAACAGAGGGAACTGTTACATTTTTAAATTATATTTGAAGTACAAATTAAACCAGCTTTACTTGTAACACACACTGCAACAGACCCAAACCACCAAAAGAACTCTCAATAGTGCAAACAGGATCTCCAAATTTAAGGAAGTTCTGACTCTTTACCATATTTACAGGTAACATTCATGGCTACAGCACATCAATTAAAACTATGTGCAAAAAATAAGACTGTACTGGTTTGCAGACTTCTAGGTCTTTTCAGAAGAACAAAAAGAAGAAAAAAAGTGAAAGCACCTCTGTATCACATCTATATATATATATAAAATACAATCATGTTATGGAGAGAGATGTTTAGTACCTAAAAACCTATATATATGTGAGACTACGTAACAATCAGCCAACTCAAATAATAAATATATAATGGCAGCTTTCATCTGCACTGTTAGCATACTTGGAGCCCTACTCTTATAAGCATTGTTTAATTCAATTTATTTCACACACACAGCAAACCAGAAACATCAAGGCGAGCATCTTGCTTATAACAATTATAAGTAAATATTCAACTGCCACTGAATTCAAAACAAAACAAAAACCAATAACCAAACAAGAACAACAAAAATCAAACAACACACATACAAAATAAGCCTTATTTTGTGTGATAACATCCAGAAAAGCTGTCACACTCAATTATCTTCCAATTTAATTTTAAATGATTTAGCATCAAATGCTTCATGGACAAGCACACATAAAAGCACAAAAACAGATTACAAGTTTAAAAAAAAAATGCATAAAGAACAAACTTTTAACATTTGAGTTCTTTTGCTGTCTATCCACAAGGAAATAAAAACAACATGTACCAAACTGAGAAACACTATATCATCATCATCATCCCTGAGACTGAAAGTGTTTATAAAGCAAAAGAGATTTTCTTCTCTCTTACTAAGTAATATTTTATAGGTCCAAACCAGAAATGAGACGACTCACAACACTGCTCTGCAGCCTCACTGCGTATTTTTATTTGTGCACCACAAAGCTCTCCCAAGAAGGTACACAAATGTTGGATTGTTTTGTTTGGCTGCTGTTGTTTTTAGATGATTTAAAGACACTACCAAGCTCCCTCTACGGTTCTATTCATTCCTGAAACGTCACTAAAGCACAAGACTAGGAAAAATGCCTTGTCCTAGACAGGTCTGGGTCCTAAAAGAAGAGATAATTTGATTACCAGGACTTATTTCAACATTGCTTTATAAACTGAAAAGTGCTACATTCCAAATTCAATGTAGGATAGAGAAATTTTTCCTCAATAGTTACTGTAGCACTTAACACTTCCAAACAAAATATACAAACTAATAGGAAGTAGAAATAATCCCTACTACAAACAAGAAACAAAACCAAAAAAACCATAAACATAATAAAACCCGCTAAAACCACTAAACAAAGTAAAAGCACCATAAATTTCCCCTTCACAGTTCACCATGTTCAGGAAAAGCTGGTACCTTAACCCAGTTCCATTAACTTTTATTCTGTGTTTCAAATACTGATCTTTCATCATATCCACCTGGATATGAGGGGGTCTTTAAGCATTCCCTTAACATCTCAGCAAACTCCAACACTGCAAACAAATTCAACCTGCAACTTTTGTGAGAAGCCTGGGCAAGGTGTTTGCTCCCAGTGCTCATCCCAATCCAGATTGCATCGCTTCAGTCAGCTCTGAACTAACTTTGAGTCAACCACCTCAGTTTGAGCTCCAGTTCCCTCCCAGGTACACACAGCCAAGATTTTAAAGTCTGCATCCAAGGTGTGTCTTGATTTTTTAGTTCAGGAGGACTAAACTGAAAATCACCTCTCATTGGTATTGGGATCCACAAAGGTGCTCAGTTTACATCATTAGTGAACAAACTGCAATTTCAGAGACATTTATGACTCTCTGGAACCTACAATTGTATTGGCAACCACAAAAGCAGCAAAAAACCCAATCTCCACTCGCCCAGATCTCACACACTTCTCAGAACAGAGATCTGTGTTTGGGGTCACATTTTTGCTTTGTGCTCATCCTTCCACATTTCAATCACAAGTTGATGTCCATGGGGAAAAAAAATTAGTGTAATATTATCATCTTATGGAAGAGCCACTGCTTCACTCACAAAACATCACCCAATGATTCAGGCTCCAGCTACCTCTGGAGCTCATTTATTCTGACCCCGTGCTCCAAGCAGGGCCAGCTTCAAACCTAGTTCAGGTTAATTAGAACCTTGTGCAGTGAAGTTTCAACAATCTTCAAAGACAGAGACCCCACCCCTCTCAAGGCTAATTACATTTCCTTATCATCAAGAACTGGCAAAAGCCCCTGCCATTGCTGACAGAATTATATTGCTATGTCAAACAGCACTGGAAGAGTTAGCAGCAACAGCATTAGCAGCTGTCAATTCCCAATAACAGAGTTTCTGCACTGGAAACAGTTTCTGTCAGTATTTTTCAAAGCACAACCATTTCCTGAAGTAATCTTGCCAAAACTGACAAAGCTATGGATATTCAGTCAGAAATACTTCCTGTTTCTAGGCATTGAGGTCCATATATTTACTGCTGCGCTGTGACAGCAAGTGGATCAAACACAGAGTATGTTTTCTGCCTTTAAAACCAGCAGACACATCAAATAATCCATGGAGAAAAAACAGTGCTTACAAACAAGTCAGCTAAATGAATGGTCTTTTCCCTTATTTTATCAACATGATGAATGACTTGCTGAATCACTTCTGAAGTCTACTACTGTTGTCATTTAGGGTTTTTGTTTTGTTTCATTTTAATCAATTATAGTAATGAGTCAAAGACAACCTAAAGATTCAAATTCCCCCAGGAACCTGTAGCCAAGGTAAACATTCTTTTTGCCATTACCTTATATTTGGCGCTTCCCTCCTTGATTGAAAAAAAAAATCTTTACCTGCTCAGTCAGCTTGGCATTCATTTTCTTGTGTTAACTTCAATAGTTTAGTCTCTAGCTGTGCTCTGGAAGTCCAAGAGAGGACCTCAATTTTTGACGTTGAAACTAGCAGAAAGCTATACTAATATCAAAATTTGTTTCGTGTGTATACAAACACACGTGCACACATGACAGCCAAGGGAAAACACGCAGGGGAAGTAGCCTTCCCCCAGCCCCAAAGTCACTTCTAAAGGGTCATAAAAGTTTAGACTTGTACCTGCAAGTGTAATCCACAGGTTTTACACTCATCTCAGGGAGTTCTCGTTATTAAAGATCTCAAAACACACTGCTAAACTGAACAGCTAATTCTACAGTTCTGAATAATTCCTGCCAGCATAGTTACTTTTTAACTTGACTCATCTTCCATTTCAGCTATACCCAACAGCATTCTTTTTCAAACTTCTGTGAACAAACAGCAAGTCGTTCAACTCAACAAACAATTATCAACAAACAATATTATCAATTTTGCTGGGTTCTAAAGTTTCTGCTGATTTTGGAGGCAGCCATAAAAGCAGACTTCAAAGAGTATTTTCACATCTTTATTTCAATATGCCTTCTATGCTAGAAATAGCACCTACTTACTGTCTTAGTTAATCAAAGAAAAGTGTAAGTATAAATAGAAACACAAGTGAACTGCAGGGAAATACTGAGCTGGCATTACTTAAGTATTCACGTAAAAACACCGTATAAAAACTATAAGCAAATCTACATCAGATTTTTTCACATACAGCAGTACCAGGCCACACAATATTTAGTGAGAAACACTTCAGCATTAACAAACCCTCTTAAAGCAGATAGAGCCTATGCCAGCATAAAAGTCTTTTCTCTGAATAGCTGATACTGTCTGAGGAGCTGGTACTTGCAGCAGCTCTTCTGGAAAGTGATACAGGTTCAAGTCAGCTCATATATCTCACCATAAACTAGTCCTACAACTGACACATTTTCAGCTTGATTAGACTTGCCTATGGCTGCAGGATTGCAAAAATCATTGTGGGAGAGGAAGGACTTCATGACCACAGGAAAAGGAACCTGTGACACTGGTAACTTTTATAGCTTCAAGCCAATCTAAGCCAGGATGAACCCACCCTGGCAAAGCGTTCCAAAGATACAATGAAAATATGAGCAAGCAAAAAAACCCTGAAGACCTTTCTCCTTGGAATGAGCCATTAACTCTGAGCTTGGCAAACCCACATCCATTCTATGTAATTCTTTGACTGCAGCTGGGACTGTTCAGCCTGGAAAAGAGAAGGCTTAGGCGTGACCTAATTGTGGCCTTCCAGTGCACGAAGGGAGGCTACAAGAAAGGTGAAGAGGGACTATTTACAAGGGCCTGGATGGACAGGACAAGGAAGAATGGCTTCAAACTGACAGGCAGTAGGTTTAGATTGGGTATTAGAAAGAAACTGCTTACTGTGAGGGTGGGGAGGCCCTGGCACAGGCTGCCCAGGGAAGCTGTGGCTGCCCCATCCCTGGAAGTGTCCAAGGGCAGGTTGAACAGGGCTTGGAGCAGCCTGGGATAGTGGAAAGTATCCCTGCCATGGATGATCTTTAAGGTCCCTCCCAAACCCAAACCATTCTATAATGGATTCAATACATAATTGTACAGCAGTGCCTGAAGAAGACCCATTGTCATCCTTCCTCTATTCTGATTACATACCTTATACTGTCAGAACTTAAAGCAGCCTCAATCCACCATTGCTTCAAGCCTGCTCAAAAATTACACATCAAACAGTGGCACAGAGCAAATGCTGCTTGACAAATGCAGCCGTTGACAGAGCTTCTAAGTTATGCCAAATTCCTCATGTTGTTTCCTGTATTCCAATTTCTTCAGCTATCACAAAGAGTTCTGCAAGAATTAGGTCCCAAGAGTTTTTTGTAGAGAACGAAAATTTGAAAGCTGCACCCCAATAATTTTTGATGTGGACATGCCATCACATTAGATTAGGTGCAAGTAATTATGTGAGCTAAAAAGCTTGCAAAGAAAACAGAAACTGGTTTTAGGTAAAAATAGTTTTCAAGTATCATTATTTTATGCAGAAGAATTTTAAAGTAACTGCATAGAAAGCTGTAGTCTCTCTAGAGTGGACTCCATTTTCCATTTAGACTTGCTTCTGGAAGGCTGGAGATTTTTTTTTTTTTCCAAAGTTCTGTTCATGCTTTTGCTGTCAGCAACCTGGCTTAAAAAGCTGAAGGCAGTGCCAAGACACTGGTTGCTGACTTCTCTGCCAAACAATTCTTCTATTGTTATTCAGGATTTAAACTGACTTCTTTTTGGATAAAGGAGTAGTCACAAAACAGTCCAAATTAAAGAGCCTGAAAATTGGGAAAGCATGGCAAGATCTTTATCAGCATTTGGAAACTCACTCAACTATTCTTCAGTTTTGTTATTTTCTTATTCTCTCTTCAGAAATGGATAACCATGCAAAAAAGCCACCAAATGCCTTCAAAAGCTTCGCTGGTAAGATTTAATTCAGGCAGTGCTGGTAGAATCTTCACTACCTAATTCGTGGTGATGAACAACTTAAATGAACAAATTTGATTTTAAAAGTGTTGATTTCCAGTATTCTTGTTATTCAGTTCTCTTGTTTACTAGATCACATGAGAACCCAGGTTTCCAGCGCTATTATATACTTATTCCTAATCCTGCTCCTCCCAACCCAAATGAGAAATCATTAAAAGCACATAAATCCTAGAGTACGAATCCAGCTGGTGGTACACTAAGCAGCTTTCACCAGCTAAATTCTCTTTAGAGCATTTTCTTCATATTTTAAAGATATTCCAGAGGCACATCCAGCAAATTTAGGAATTGACTCCCACCCTTTGACAGAGTTTGTAACTCTATCCCCATAAATGCAGTTTAACAACAAAAACCATCATTTGTGTCAAACCAGTAATCTGTATTTCCACTCTTCCTAAATCTAAAAAGGAACAACACCACGGGTTTTCTGTTTTGTTTAATAACATGAGATAATACTGAGCCCAAAACACCAAACCTTTCACAGAACCTTCTAACAGAGAGTTCTTGCCCTCCAAAGAGTTGTGTGTATACAAACTACAGTGATTCAGTACTAGCAATACTAAGGTCTTGGTCTTTCAGATTTGATATGAATATGCAACTCTATATTCTGACATCATTATTATCTAGGAAAACAGAAATTCATTTTCAGAGTTGACCAACATTTAGATCCCTATGTAAAAAAGCTTCTGGATTCATTACTCAAATAAATCCATAGTTTCACTAGTTAAAAGGAAAAAAAAAATCAAATCCATAACTTCAGAGAAAAATGTTGTCTAAATTATGATTAAACCTCTACTACATTTTTATTCCACTTGTTACATCTTCCAAATAATTTATTTCTTGAGAGAATAATATAGAAAAGGTAGTTACTTCCCAATAATCCAAGTACTGATCTGGAGTTGAAGAAAAATCATTCTTCAAATGCCCATGTGCTTAGATAAAACAGATCTTTTGGGAAGAAAGGGAGAAAAAAAGGGAAGATTTTCTTTTCAAGTAAGTAAATATTTCATCATTTAGACTGTTGTAAGCATCTTACTTTACCCTCCCCAAGCTTGTATCATCTAATTTAATCTTCTGCTAGCTCTAAAATGATCTCATAGGGTTTCTGAAAGCAGGTACAAGTTTAATACTTCAAACCCATTTATAATCTGAAAAACAATGCAGCTTTAAAATCTCTTTGCCAGGTTCCAACTCACTCACACAAACCCCTTCATGCAAGAAGTCAATTACACCAGTCTGAATCAATACTCAGCCAGCAGACAGTATCTAATGATATCATAACTTTTATGCTTCTCTCATTAAATCTGTGTATAGTAAAGCTTCAGTAGGAAGATCAGTAACATTTAGATCAGTAACATTTTCATGTTTACATAGTTTATTTTCAAAACAAGCTAAAGCCGAAGCATTGCTATAAGCAAACTATTAAGTCTTCCCATGCAGCCATACCTCGTGCACACACAGCATCCATCAAAGCTTTAGTGATAAGATACCAGTCAGAGATACTCTGCAAGACCATTCCTAAGAACCTGCAGCACCATAATTAAAACGACTCCTAGTAAATTAGTATTTCTAACCTGGTGATTAAAGTCGCTCTCCAGAGCTGCTGCACCAGATTAGATGCACACAACAGTGCCCTGGTCCCAGCTGTGATCAGCAAAGAACACCTGGGACAGCCCATCAGGACAGGAGGGATGCACAGGGATGCCTTGTTTTGGCAACTCCAAGATTCAGAAGTGTGATACTAAATGAAAGGAGCAACCACAGGGTTCCATGACTGCAGACTGCCAGCCCACACCATCCCAAGCTATGCTTTCCACATGTTTTCAGCCACTTTCCTGAATGACAGGCGTTTCTTTCAGACACCTTTTGAACATCTGTCACAAGGGCCAGCTCTTCTTGATTTGTGCTTCCTCCTGGTAGTTCTTTTATTGGAATATACAGCAAATCTGTTCTCTACCTGCTTTTCTACCATTTCTAACTTTGAAGACAGCAGCCCTCAGTGAGGTATTCCAGGAGTTCCTCAAACAACGCTCTTCCATCTTTGCTCACCCTTGTCAAACTCCTCTGTGTCTTCAGCTCTATTATATCATTTTCCTGTTAAACCAGTACTACCTTAGCATAAAACTATGCTTGTATTTCTAGACATGCTGAACTGGAACAATATTGTTTCAGATGTCAGGCCTTTACAGCCACATGGCTTTTCCAGCTGGAGTCTGATTTTAACAAGACTGTCTTCTCTGCACTGTGGATGAAGGCCACAGCTTCCATTTCTTCCAAATTAAAGTGATAAAATATAATCCAAATATCAATAGATTATATTTTTTCCTATCCTGAGGGCATGTGATTCTGTCAATTCATAAGCTTAGCATCACAAAGATATCAACTGAATTTGAGCAAGTAGCGCTGCCTTTCAAACAGGAAAAGGAAATCTTGTTAAAAAGAGCCAGAAATCCTTGCATGAAGAGGTCAGTGAAAAGCAGTGGCAAGGTGACAAAAAAAAAGTACACCTAAGAATCAAAAAAAAAAAAAAAAAATTATCTCCTTTTTATTTTCCAAATGAAGTTATTAAAAAATCCCACTTTCCTGAACAGCTTAGGATTCTCTAAGCACTAGAAATACCAATAAGGCAACAAATTGATATAGCTGCATGTAAAGTTTTTTTTAAATGCATGCAGAGTTTCCTTGCTCAAACTGCAAGAATATCCATTCAAGAAGCAACATTTGCTCCAAGTTTATTTTAGCAAAGTGGAAATAAAAGATTCAATTAAGATACTGGCTCAAAAGGAGACATACAGAGGAAAAAAAAAAAACCAAAAACAACCAACTTTGGAAAGTCATCACTAAAATTTAGGACCTAGTGGCTCCATAAGCTGAAGGGATAAAACAGCATCTATTATCTGCAGATTGCCTGTGTAGAGGTTCAAATCACGTCAGGGAACTAAAAAAAGGCAAGCTGTTATTTAACTCAAAGTTTAATTTTAATTTTAGTGCCCATTTCACAAAAATCTGTACCACAAATCACAAGAATTGGGATATATTTGAAAATCTTTGAAAGCCTGAAAGAACATGGATCTTATGCTCTCCTCTGTACTGTGTGTTACTGCTGAATTCAGTATTCACCTTGACACATTTAAAGTGAACTAGGAGGAAAACTGTCCTTTATTCTTAAATAAGAAACAGATTGTTATACTCAATTTTTTTAAATTTATTTTTAAAATCAACCAGTGGCAGAATCTGCAAAGAAAGGGATTTCAATTTTCAAGTCGGTACCCAAAGAATGAACACTGCATGCAAGCTAAAAAGAGAAAAACCCTGAACCAGTATTAACACTACACAGATGTGCTTTTTTTGGTTATTATTTTAATTTCAGAAAGTCCCTCTCCCCAGGCAAATGACAAAAACATAAAGAAAATCAATTTAAGTAGTCATAATTAACAAGCATTTAAAGACGAAAAAACATTTACCAAAATAAATTCTCTACAGAACGCCATTACACATCTCATAATATTTATTTTTTTTTTAATGCTGACTACTTATACAGGGTAACCAAGAAAATATGTTAATTGGCCTCCAACTTCATATTCTTTCACCTATTAATCTTGCACCACAAAGAAAACCTTTAATCTGTTCTTGTGGCAAAAGGATCTCCTACAAGCACACGGTTAATTTTGGTTAGATAAAAAAAAAAAAAATCTTCAAAAGGGAGAGCTGAGCCATGTAAAGTATTTAACATGAACCACTTCAGCTGCCTCAAAACCGGTTACAAAGATACATAAACTTTTGATGAGTTCACACTATTCCGTTCATCTACTGCCAAGACAGGTCATATCTCGAAAACACTGCTGTTCTCCTCAGCTTAAAGGAAACAGCTCCTGTATGTAAATTCCTGTCCTAATTTCATGTAGGGTATTCATCACTCCCTCCTCAGCTGCCAGAACTGTGCATCAATCCAACTCACGAGCATTTGGAGAAAGACTCTTTCTTGTAAGTATTTTCTCTCCTCCAGTATGAGTTTTCTTCTGAAGAAATGTGTCCATTCAGAAGGATGCTGCCTCTTCCCACACGGTTCCTTATTTACTGCTCTAACTCACAAAATATTTCCATCCCTACAGTTACTGAAGCACATCAGCTCTCATTCTATACCATTATCTTCTTTTGGGACTTGCACCTCCTCAGCTTTACAGGAGTCCATTTTCCCCAAATTATTACCGTGGCCATTACCACACCACCAGGTGAATCATCCTAGCATGAAGTAGGAACAGTGGAAGAGGAGTACAGCTAATTACTGAAAATAAAATCACAGCTTCAAAGATCATTCCACACACAATATTTATACACTCTTCTTTATTATGCCTCGAGCAAGTAGGTGTATATATATTTATTAAACATCCAAGTATAGCTTACAAACTAGCAATGGTCTTGTGTAATTTTTGGTGGTCCAAAAAATCACCAGGACAGCACTCATAAGTAGCTCAAAGCAATGTCACCAGAGAACTCTAGAACGAACATTTCCATGGTATTTTGTGCAGTACAAAACATGGTCTAAGGAACATGAAAACCTGAGATGCTTTGGAAAGTGAACAAGCAGTAGCAGTGGTTTTGTATGCAAATTTAAAAAAAAAAAAATCAAGTATTTAAGCACATAGTAAACCCAAGTTGCTAAATTACAGAAATGTATTATTATATTACATTCTTCTCCATTCCCACCTCTTTTATTTGAGTGCTGAGTGCTAAGAATGTACCATTATGTGGAATTTAGTCAAGCAACTTTTTTTTATCATTTCAATACATAACTTGGAAAGCAACCAGTGAAATAGCACAATTTATCTCTAAAAATAAGACCAGAGATTTTAGTGGCTCGATTATGTTTTTCTTACAAGGACCCTTTGCAGAAAAGTACAAGTTTCAGCTTAGAGCCCTGATAATTAGTGCCTGTGGGAATAAAGCAAATTATTTTTTTTCCCCAGCACCACAATTTCCTGTAACTTTAATTTTCACATGATGATATTCCAGTAGCTGCTCAGACATAAGATTTTACTGTCTACGGTGTGATCGGGATTTGAAACAATTATCTGTGTTGAGTTTAATCTCCCCCATTAAAAAAAAAAAAAAAGTTAGGTTTACAGTTATTAAAAAACTGTATATGAAGAAAGAGTATTTGCCAATAATCTCCACATAATTTTTTAGGCATGCTAAAGAATTCCTCTACTTTTGGACTCAATTATTTAAAATGACAAAATCCAACAGGTGCAACTCGTAAGTGCACCTGGAGTAGAGGTGTTGCAGCCGCCTTCTCATGGAGGAGAACTTACTCTCAAAACTCCAAGAATCCATCTTCAGTGACTGGGAAAAGCTCAATCTACAGAAAAGGGGGCACAGTTCAGATAAATTGCTGAAATACAGATGTCAGAGCTGCCAGTGGCTTGCAGAGAGGCAACACCACAGAGGGGACACTCCAAAGTCATCCCAAACTGCGCTCAGTGGGCACACAGAGGAAACCACTGCTGTTCTTAGAGCCCTTCACCAGTTATTTTTCACTCAGAAATGGGAAGAGAGTGTCTTACAGGGAATGGAGCTGTACAAAAGACAGCAGATGCAACCACCCTTTCCTACTGAAATTAAAAGCAAATAGCAGCACTTTTTTTTTCAAGGTTTAATGATGCACAGGGATGCTATGTTTAATCATCACGCCTCATGAGGAAGAATCATTAAACACCTCAAAAGAAGCTTCTAAAAAAGACCAATGTTGTACTTGATTAAAAAAAAAAAAAACCAAAACAAACCAAACAAACCCGACATTCCCTTGTAGACATATCAGCCAACAGTATTGGATCTTTCCCAAAATAAATGCTGGGGTTACAGAATTAGAGCAGGAAAATCACTGATGCAACTCATCAGCTGAACGGACACTGTGTCGTTCAGGCAGCTCCAGAAGGCAAACCAGACTCAATCCAGATGGTGAAGTTAGGCACTTCTTGGTGTTCACAACATCCTTATTTTCCCTGACTTTAGAAATTCAACAGCATTGCTGCAAAGTGTTGTGAAAAACAAAAAAGCAAACAAGCCTCACAAGTCACAGCTAGTTACACACCAGACTTCTTGTAATCCTGTTAATTCCCATCATTTTCAAATGGACTTTGGAAATTACTATTACATCATTTCATAAACAACAACAACCCCCCCCGAACACATTCTTGTATTAAGTAACAAAAATAGCTTTTCATTTCATTTTAAAAGAAAGCATAGAACTGATAGATGAGCTGTTCCTACTCCTTCACAGCCAGCAGCCTGAGTTTTTACTTGAATATTTTAAGCACTGGCCTACCAACACACAGGTGTTTTTGCTTTGCATGTATAGATAGAAAAGGTATGAAATGTTGATCTCCCAAGTAAATAATTTCTAGTAAAAAACGCTGTCCAATGGCACAAAACTAAGTATTAATAAAGCTGTTCAAGGAATGTATTTTAGTGCCATTCCTGAAAGATGGCTTTACACTCCGTAATACATTCATCTTTGCTTCAGAATGAGTATTTCATAGTGTATTCATTTGAACTTAACATTACTTCGCTTACATGACAGCTCCTAATTCATTTTCATTTTAAAATCTGTTTTATTCTCTGTTCAGCACTGTAGTTTTTCATCAACACCTCTACATGGTTATTTTCAATACCCACTTAAATCCACTGAGAAAAATCAAAGTGTAACATTCAACAGTCAAATACTCCTTCATCTGAGTATCACGCATTCTCCCAGACAAAACCATAGATATGTTGGTGAAACTTTACCAAGAACATAACAAAAACACTGCGAAGCAGTTGGGACTTTGTTGGGGTTTTAGTTTAGTCTGTTTTTTTTCCTGTTAAAGGAATTTTCTCCCATATGCATGTTGCTAGGGGACAAATAGCTGTACTTAAGAAAGACAAAAGGGGAGTGGGGCGGACCTGGCTACTCTTTTGTCTACACCTGGGTGTGGGGTCAGTTCACTCTGAGCGTCCGGAGAGAGAAGCTGCAGAGAAAGGAGCTGCTGCTTCTTTCTTTTTGGCCGTTCTTTCTTCCTGCTGGAAGCAACGCCGGGACCCCAAAAGCCGCTTTCCCTGCCCTGCTGGAGACCGGGCTGTGGCTGCCCTGCCCCGCTGCTGCTTCGAG
>NW_024581758.1:0-15292 GCF_017639235.1 Corvus kubaryi
GCCTCTGCCTTCCTTAGCAGACACCTGTCTTTCAAAACCGAGACAGACTTATCCAACGACCACAACACTATTTATCTCCTCACAAAAATAAAACAGCTTTGATGTATAAAAAAGCAAAGATTCCCTGACCACAAGTCATATTTTTCGGCTGTCATTTCACAGTGACATTACCATGACATCTTGGGAGACCTGGAGAGAAGTGGAGAATGAATCACTTGTCATGGCGTGGCCAACAGAAAATACCAAAGAACAACTCAACCCCTGCCTTGTCTATTAACATTCAGAGGTTATTTTCTTCTAATTTCATCAATTAGATGGATTCTTTTTCTAAAACTAAAAGCAGCCAGTCTCACACAGACAACAGTCTGAAAGACAAATAGACCTAAAGTATGCCAATCTACTGACAGCAGCCCTACAAAGCAACAACCCCTTGAGGTCAGTTGTTAATCTACACTTCCACTCCCTGTAAAACGAGAAGTACTGGTCCCCAGCACTACACAGATGCAAGCAATTCAAACTATCATATGGCAAATTACAGAGCCTCACTGATCTAAAGGAATCGCAGGGAGCAATTCTCCCTCAAAAGAATGACCAGCAGGTTGTTTGAAGTACAGGAGAAAGTCATAAAGAGCAATTTGTTTTTGATCTGCCACATAAGTTTGCCCCAGTCCATTCTTTTTCAGGGAGAAAGGGAGGAGTGAAGGAGGTGAGGGGAAACACAGAGGAATAGATGGGCTGAAGATTGTATTTGCTATTAACAGCACATTAGTTGACTGTTTAAGTGTCACTGTATTAAATATGTTGCAGGGGAGCATGCACACACATACACCTCTTCCTCATTTTTAGAAATAAATCAAGTAATCTCATCCATCAGTATACAGAGAGAGGTTTCTAAATGTATCTGTTAATTACCACAATTATAGTGAGCTGTCCCTAGAGCACGCTCTTTTACTTTAGGGGAAAAAAGTAAGCTTAATTAAAGTAAAAAAAAAAAAATTAAAATATGTAAAGCTTAATATATAATTCAAAGTCTTGACTTTTCAACATTTAGTAGTGTATCCTGAGCAGGTCTTAATTTTGACTGAATAGCAGAAAATCCTGCCGGGTTCATTTCAGGCTGCAGGCATTTGATACTGAACTGACCTCGCAGTATTTACATTCCCCTTAGGAAAATCTGGCATGCAGTCCAACTGGGGAAGATCATGTCTAACACTACTTGAGCTACCAGCGCTAGAAGCAAGCGGAGTAACAGTGAAAATAGTAGGGTGAACAATAAGGGCATGTATACAGAAATAAAATAAAAAGGAAGGGAAAGAGAAGGTCAAACAGCAGAGGAAGAGAAGAACTGAAGAGACTAAGAGTTGGAGACAGTTGTTTTTCTGATATAAATAAATCCCTAATTTTTTTTTCCAAACCAGTGGTGCAGAGAGGCTTTTAGACTACTAAAAAACCAAACTACTTCAGATCAAGGAAAATAAACTGCTCAGAAGACTTGAAATATTTGCCTCTGATCAAAACAAATTAACAGCTGCCAACTGCAGCTTTGTCTGCATTGCATTTGATTTTTTGTTGTGGTTGACGTATCTATGTCAAATTTGGACAGAGAAAAACCCAAACCATAAAATCCTCCATAAGCTCTGCTTTTGACCATTCCCCCTACAGTCCTAACAGAGACACTTGGTGAACCCAGCTGATAAATCATACCCAAAACCTATTCACCTCCTCTCATTACAATTTAGGTCCCTACTGCTGCAAAGAAATTAGATAGGAATACAAGAGCCAGTCAGTAAATTCTACTCCAATTTTTCCTCGAGGTGCTTAACCCATCTTCAAACAAGTGAAAAATTTTGTTTGTTCTTTACAGATTCACTTGGCCAGTAACATAATCTCCTATATACCAGGCCTGGTGAAAGTGTATGAGACAGGTTCTGAACCAATTCCAGATTAATTTCTTCACCTCCTTGAAAAAATAAATAAAAGCCTTAAGTTACCAGAATGTCTTTTAAAACCCCATTTCCAATTGCGCAAGGCAGCTTTTCAAGCAGAGTAATAAAAGCAACAGCTCTCCTCTAAGTTACTGATTGCAGTACTTGCCAAAACGATGGTACCTTCAATCCTCATTAAAAGTTTGAGAAGTCTCTGTCTGCACTAATGACCTACAAACAATACTGCTTAAAGTCAGAAAGAAAAAACAATTCCATCACTGAGCAAACACCTTCCTCCCCCTCTTATTTAAAACCAGGATGCTGATAATTCCAACTCCTCAGCCCGCTGCAATCTTTGCTTAGATCATCGAGGGCTGTGAAACACAGCAAACCTCACTTGGAGCCTAATGCACATCACCACTTTAATCAACAGACTGTTTTCTACTTGTGTCTCACTTACAGTTCTTTTTCAGCAACCAAACAGCAGGATTTTCAAGTAACTTACATATCTCAACTCAAAAATGTTTTGAGGCAGCAGGCACCCAAACAAAAGATTATAGTGAACAGGATAAAACACTGGCATTTGAATTGCTGAATTTGATAGCACTTTTTGTTGTTTTAAACCGCAAAATGAGCAATCAGAGGCACCAGAAATCCCGAATATCTTGTTAGACAGGTTTGGCACTCTCACCTGAAGTTGGATGAAAACGACAAAGTGAGCTCAATTGTGAAGCACATTACAGTGTTCAGCTTAGAATGCAAGAATAAAGAGCACTTCAGGAAAACGTTCAGATTTTTATTATATTTTGAAAGTGAAGCAAAATGCAAATATTCCAGGTTGAAAACTTGGGAGAGGGAGGTCTGTAGAAGAAAAATAAAGAACAATGTGTTCTGTATAAAAGATATAAACGCTACTGGTAACAGGAAGACCAAAAGGATACCCTTTCATTAAATTTGCATTTAAACAGAAGTCACTTTACCATACTACTAGGCATCACTCATCTAAATAATTCTAAAATGTCACCTTTTATGCTGTTTACTATGTACTGTGCAACATATTCTGCTAGAAAAGTAGGCAAATTTAATGGTTTTCTTGTCAGTTTATCTGCTCTTAAGAACAAAATACTTTCCTTAAACCCTCCTCTTTGTGGCCATCACTACAGAGAAAGTTTAAACCTGGGCAATTTTAAAATTCAGTTTACAGGAAAAAACCCTTTCATTTAGTAATCAACCTGTCAGACAGACAGGAGTTGCAGATAAAGAAATCCGAGGCTGCGTACAAAGGAAATAAAACACCTTTTGCAGCAGTGTTAGCACAATTCACACTCTGCTTCCTTCCAGCCTCATCCCCAGAGCACTTCAAGGCAAGGTTCATTAGGAGGCCTTGCTGATTGCAGGATTGCCGGCCCGTTTGCATCGGAAGCTGAGCAGAAGGAGGGACACAGGCAGGAGATAAGGCTGCACGGCAGTGGCCAGGACACTCCAGGTTCACCAGCCTGCTGCAGTCCCTAGGAATGGCTGTGTACCGAGGCAAGAAACCCCAAGGCAGCGCTTTTTACAGGCCAAAAACTACAAAGAGATGGCCCAAGACTCCCACTGATGAGTGGTAAGTATTCAGGCTCCCAACCTCTTCAAAGTCATTGTAGGACAATGTTAATAACTACCTCCTGTCTGATCTAGGGTAGCTTTAGCGACCTACTCCTGCAAAATTCACTGTATTAGGGATATTTTTAGGTATTGATTCAAAAATCAAATTCTTTTAACTCTGCTGATACAACAAAGAAGATGGATCAATCAATAAAAGCTGAAATGTTATTAATTACAAAAAAAAAAAAAAAAAAAAAGAAAAAAGTAACATTTGTGTGCTTTAACAGCTGAAAATATTTCAGTGTTTCACACCAGGTAAGCAACTGATACCCACATCAAGCAGAGAAGATATGAGTTTGTACCATAAGAGAGATTTCAGATCAGAACAGATGATATGAATATCTAATGAGGTTTAGCTTGCATCATTCTTCTGATTAAAATTCATCATTAAAATGAACACTCGATCTTACGACATTGATTGCTCAAACATGTATTTTTGTTTGCAACTTTCTTTTTCAACTTTCTGCATCAAACCTTAAAAAAAATTTCAACCAAAGAGTTTTATATGCATCTAGAGGTTTTTCCCTGTACATCAAAAAATACAAAGTAACCCTACAAAACGGTGTGAACAACATCTAAAATCCACGATAAAACCCTCCACCCCACAGTCTTAGCCATGAGGAAACCAAGTTACCCTTTTAGGCATTCAGGTAAATCAGATTAAAAGGTTTTCTTCTTCACCATAAACATTTGAGAGCACTGTGTATTTATTCTTGCTGCTCACAAAATTTTACTTCAAAGAGAGATTTCTGTCCCTTTTATAAACCAAGTTCATTGAAAAATTGTGAAGATTATACATCACATGTTTTTACTCATCTCAAAAACAGACTCTCAAAAATGATAAATGTTACAGACATTGGTCAGCAGTTGCATAATCTGCAGGATTTAATATAAAATTACGGAAAAAAAAATCCAAAATGACAGAATTTTGCTAGCAGTACAGCTCAGAACAAAATCCAAAGCTGTATTTTTGCAGGATTTGTGCAATTACAGTATCCTACTTATTCAGAGAGTAGTAAAGATGATAAAAGCTTCCAGGAAATACTGGAATGGAAAGATGGCAAAGATGGCATTTGAAATTAAAACTTTCAACCACCTTTTCTTACTAGGACCACTCTTGCCTGGTCTGACACACTGAAACATTTCCAAATAATAAAGCACAAAATTCGTTTTTAAAGCACTTGTTTATATTAAACATGATTTATAATAGATTCTGGAAGAAGAAAAAGCAGGGAGCCAATTTTAAAGGTTAGGTTGCTTGGCAATATACCTTTCCTTACAAATAATTGTTCTTACTAAATCACAGTGGAGAAAGCCATGAAGAACTAAGTTTGTGGAGCCTCCTGAATATGCAAGTGTCTCTTTAATTGTTTATATAAAGCTTCAAGACAATCACAGGCCACACAGGCATTCAAAATACCGTCTAAAAGCCTTTTTTTTTTCCACTCCACAGATTTCAAACAAGTATTCAATTCAAGTTTCATCGGTCTGGAGCAGAAAGATGCAACTTCACAACCAACCATTTAACCAGACCTTCCTGTCCTGCCCAGTACTGGGAAGCAGAGTTTTACTGGAGTGCCTCTGCTTTCAAGTTCCCATCCCCAAATTTCTACTTCTGATGGCGGCTACTCATGCAGCTTCTTCATCCCTCACCGTCAGTGTCAGAGAACACCTTCCCTCCAACCAAATGCAAGAGCTATGGAGAGAACTGAAAGGCATGGTTATGTCACACATTCCAAAGAAAGAAGGCAAGGGAAGAGGGAGAGAGAGAAGGAGTTTAAATTTAGGTATTTACTTACTGAAACACAGAAAAGAACACACATCCAGGCACCACGTTGGCAGAAATCCCAGCACTCTTCGCTTCCAGCAAGGATTTGCCTGAAGCTCCACAAGAGCCTTCTCCCCCTCTCACTCGCACACAGAAGCGAACTGAGGAGTGCTCTGCACTGCCAGCCCAAGTGTATCTCAGGTTTAATGAAAGTGTAATTCATTAGAATGAGAGCCAGGGTAACATAAACATGTGCAGGAAAAACAGGCTTGGCGCAACACCACAACAGACACCAGGTTTGATCAGCACAGCAAAACTCTGTCAGACCACAGGGATAAAATAAAAGTGGGCGCAACACCTTTAAAGCAGAAGCAGAACATAAAAGGCACCAGGTAGAATTTGGACCTGTAAAAGTTCTACCAAACAGAGCTACAATGAGTAGGCTCCTCTGCTGGCAAAGTTCACAAGGTACCTGCCTGCCAGGTGAGGTGTTTTTGGAAATGTCCCTCAGTTCCAGGTGCTGCAGGACATGGGTACCAAGATGGGGAAAGGAAAAAGAACCTGTGCAGCACCCAGACACAACAGGAAGATGATATACTGCTATGTGCCCCAAAATCATTCTTAAGAAGGCACATCAGTTATCTTTTTCTGCAAAGGGGGGAGGGGTTTGGGGAAAAAATTGCACCACTGTATTCATTAAACATTGCAGCAACCACCTACACGAAAGTTTTGACTGAAGAGCATTTCCTTTGCTTTTTGCCATCCTTCACACATGGTGAATACCAAAAACGAAACACCATCTAAGAATTCACTTCACTCTAGTAGATGTTGAATATATCTACTTGATCTGCTATTACTACTCAATCACCAAAAAAGACCAAAGCTAGGAAAGAGATATTACCACTTCAAAAACAAGGATCTAAAGCTAGAGACCAATTTACTAATTTGCTAACAAAATTCAAAAAGTTTGAGTGTCTTCCATATCTTTCTCATGGACTTCAATACTTCACATAGCTACATATGTATAGGTGTTTTTATATTTTTAAAGAATTATTCATTAATTCTTACAAGTGTTGAAAAACTTGGTAATGATTTAAAAAAAAAAAAAAACAGTAAGTTCCTGCATACTTTCAAGTCTCTCTTAGTGAGACCAAAGCATTTAAGGTATTGCCCAATTTAGAAACACATTGCAGGAAAGAGACAGCTCAAAATATCAACCACAGACGTCACAGGCAAAAAGAGCCTTTAGAAGCACAGTAACTACAAACATTCACATTTGATATTCCACCTCCCAGACTAACTTTGAAACAGGTTCCTAAGCCAGGGACAATGGGCCCTCCCAGACCTGCACACGAGTCAGACAACTCATTTTTGCAGGGTGAACTTTTGCCACCCTTCCCTCTGGGAAAAACCCCATTAAGTTTGCTCCCAGGAAATCAGCTCCCACTCCTACTCCTTTTCCTGACTTGCCACTGCTCCTTTCTGCCTGGTTGTCTCTCCCCTGCTCCCATGCTTTTAGCCTTCTCCTTCAGCACACCACTACCTACAACCTTGTCCTTCCACATCCAACCCATATGAAGCTGCTTCTTGGACGCAGTCCCACCTCTCCTCTGACCCGCACCCATTTCTTCCTGTGCCTAGAATCCTTCCACCTCCACACCCAGCTTCAGCTTTGTGGTATTTTCGGTTCTTGAAATATTTCAGTGGAATAAAGAAGCAAACGTTAAAGCAGATAATAAATGTGCAGGCATTCCCAAAAAGTTCTTCTTATCTGAACAGCTTTGCTCACTAGAAAAGGCACAGGATAGCTTGTGGCCATGTCCCAGTTTACTCATCTAGCCATACACCATTATTTGACCTACAGTCTCGTGACGTAAGAAAAAGAATTAAGTTTATTCTTCATTTAGTAAAATAAAGGTTAGAGGTAACAAAAAAGAACTAGATTTCCGGGAGAAAGCTGTGATTCTTAGCCTTGGAGAAAACCAGTTTGATCTGTTCGTATTTTTCTCAAATTCCATTTTTCCTTTCAAGAAAGGGCTTTTCTGCAAACACGACTGATTATTCTTTGATTTTTCTGGAGAAAGTCTCAGCCGAATGGGAAAGGATCTTTAGAATGCACATAAAAGACAAAGGTTCAAACGAAAGCTGAATTCTCAATGAGCACAGGTTTATTTTAGTAAACAATAGAAACTCAGAGCTGAATGAGATCTTATCCCTTTTAATCACTTAATAAATTTTCCTTGCCTTCCCAATTTTCAAGCTACATGTCTACAATAAACAAACCCGCACTGACAAAAAGTCTCTATAAAAGCACACAAAACCTCTCTTTGATGCAACAGTGAACTCACCTCGGCTTTGGCCAGGGTTTGCCAATGCCTTGATTCAGCAAGCAACAGGCAAAAACTGTTCTGATGAATACAGAAAAAGGTAAACTTCAAGAGGAAACCCTAAAAATGAAACTTCAATCTTCTTAATTCTTTAAGTTTTTAAGAATTTTTGCAGTCAAGATTTTGTACTGCCCAAAAAGTGTCAGTCCTACACCAAAGTTAAGAAAAATCAAACTGTAACATCCAAACAGTTTATCTAATAGTGCCTTGGTAGAAGTCAACCTAGGCAGACTGATGCAAAATTCCATAAATATCATCTTTGGATTGATTTTTAGTGTAACTTTATTTGGTAAAGCTCAATAATATAACCCTTGTTTGAAAAGAAAAAAAAATCAGTACAAAAATCCTAACTTATATTCAGAACTACTGCAATGAGAACCAAAAATGCAAAAAAAGTAAGCAAATGCCTGAGTTTAGATCACTGGGTTGTTTTAACCAACAATAGGGGTTTCTTAAACACATGCATATGCATAAATGCACACACATTTATGTGATTTTATGGTACTCAAACCCAGTGCTTGGGTGCCTAATGATTATGAAGTCATCACAAAGTCCTAAAAACATCAAGCTGGAAATTCTCCATGATCTTACTCAGTGAGAAGACTGAAGCCCATGACTAGGTACTTCTTCTCTGCTGAGAAGTATCATAATGGGATTGTCCCATGGGGTCCTTTTCCTTAGGCACTTATAAATAACCTAAGTCATTTAAGCTTCCCATACTACCATCCAGCTTAGGTGTGTTTTGGGGATAAAGCCCTTAACTTTTCAGGGCTCAAGAGTGCACAATATACTCAGCACAAAAACCAGTCCAGTGAAGGTTTCTAAGCAGGACAAAAGAAAAATACCAAGTTTGCTGCACCATAATTTTCAAGCCTTAGGAGTTTTACCATATCTTGGTTTTACTTCAAAATACAGGAGATTCACTACTTAACTGACAATAACTATTAAATGTTAAAATTGAATGTATCAGTTCTACAGCCATAGGGCCCCATATTCTGGGTAAAAGTTTAGTTGTATAAATACCAAACCAAGCATGACTTCAGCAAAGTTTACTCATGGAGTTCCCACCAAGTGCTGATGAAGGGCTGTCCGTGCACACGGCTAATGTAAAGTAAACAAAACCAGACTTTCTCACTCAGAACCCCTAAACAATGTAACCACATCTGAGAACACATGCAAGGTATCACCGCATTGCACATTTTTTAACTCCAAATAGCAAACAACACCTTTTGTCATTCGCATTTAGAAGAGGTGAGGAGGATGTGGCGAAAGGATTCTGTCATTAGTAAATATTCTACTACTCAAAAAACCACAAAAAATAACCTGCAAAAAAGGTCAGTCTTAGCTAGCATCAACTTAGTAGGACAACCCTACGCCAAAAGAAAACCACAGCATGCAATGGAAACAACTCCTTATCTGTCCCTGTTTTAGTGTATCTTTCCACCTTAAAACTAGAACAAATTCAATGTCATGGGAGAGAAAAAGAAATGTGTAAAATAGTCACCATTTGGTATTTACTTATTCTGGAAATGAGTGCACACATCCCAAGAAAAATAGTGTCCTTTAAAAATAATCACATTTCAATGCAGTCTGTATACTGAGTCATTTGTTTGAAATGCCAGTCCAAGGAATGTTAAGATTTAGCTGACGATTATCTCCTCGACATTATCCCAATTTGATTATACTGTGTTTACTACATCAAAGCCAAAAAAAGCACAGTAATAGATTCAGCAACACACCCACTTGGAACACTGAAGACCTATTATTAAAGAACCAGAAGAATAATTTTCAAAAGGTTTTTATTTTCAAACACAGTCTAGCATAAGATCTTACCATAAAGGAGGGTTGTTAAACACTTCCATTCAACCTACATATTTGAAGCTGTGCCTCAGAAGTTAGGTCAACTAATTTATGTGATCAGGAAACTTGACTATCCTCCTTGTCTAACTCTCTGACTGGACACATTGCAGGAATCCAACAGCTAGGTTTCACGTGGCTGAAGCATCAAAAAGTGTGACATTAACATTCATTTCCTTGTAACTTTGTAACTCACACAGAACATGAACCAATGTATTTCTTTCAGACTTAACCACAAACAAGCTTTCAAAGTTTATAGTTTTAACATAGTTTTATTATGGGGTAATCGACATAACAAAATACTAATATTCAGCAAATCAGTACACACAAATGAGCAGGTTATGGTTAAAAATCCACATGTGAGAGTGTTTGTACAGCAGAAGGTCACAACAGCCCATGCTGTTTGCCCCTCATGCAGAAGGCCCCCAGTAGTTAAAACTCAGACAACCAGAATTATTATAATCAACACATCACCTGGAGTTACACTGCCTAGGATCAGAAGACAGTGATTATAACGTTGTCACCCTGTCTACGTTAGCTCTCACATCCTCTCTAGCACCAGTAGGGCTGAATTTGAGACAGTTTTAAAAGGAGAAGCTATCACTGGGCAGGAATTCAAATTCAGCCTGAGACTCTACACAACAAACCAGTATTTAAGTAAGGATGCCAAACTGGTCAGACCACGTGAACCTTTCGGCGGGCCTGACAACACCATCCCTGCTATCCTCCTACAGCTATCAAATCACAGAGAAGTGTTTGTGCAACATGTTTTCAAAGGCAGCACAACTTCCAAACACAAACGGAGCTATTTTGTGCTGGCTATCAGCAAAACAATCAGCTCCATGTACATCCAAACAGTTATGGTAACACCTTGAACAGGAGATCTTGGAAGGACAAGAGTACACAAACAACCTACCACTCACTAAGTCTGTCCAGAAGAGCATCAGTCACTCTACAATAGCGGTTCACATACTTTTTTTATTCCAGGAAAACTCAAGTTGTCATTTTCCAGTTACTACAGCTGGCTGACACACTGCTCATAGGTTTATTCTACAAGAAAAGGTTCCACCTCAAGGTCTAGAAGAATTATTTTTTTTCTATTGCATATACACACAAACACAGCTTACTTTAATTCTTACTTGTCTTCATTTAATGATCTTCACAGAACTCCAGAGGTGAAACTCTTAATGGATCCCTGTCCTCAGTCTGGTGTATTTCTGGTCAACTGCTGCACAACTCGTGCAATGTAAATTGCAAGAAGGCAGAACAGAACAGGAAAACAAACATGTTGCCTACTCACAAGTAGTCTGCCCTCCTAGACACCACAGCACCTATTCTGGTCAGATTTTTGGGAGCATTACTCTTCAGTATGTGTTTCTAAATTTTGTTTAGGACCAAATCAAACACACTCATATAAAATAAACCACGAAACACATAAATAACGTCCACCTCATGCTGTCTACAGCGCATCTTACACAGAGCAGCAACCTTGTGCTCAACACTACAACACAGAAAAAACCTACCTGCAGCCAATAAACTCTATTTGTAACCTTCACTCATAAAAGTTATCCCACTGATGACATTATTAAAGACAGCAAACCAAACACACAGTGCAGTGAGTAAAAACTCCTGAATGAATTGAGAAAAGCCTGTGAATTGTTAAATAGAAGAAAAAGAAGCATATTAACCAGACAAATATACATAGCTGCCACTTAAAAATTTTCCAGATAAGGATGGTCTAACTATCTGGAGAGGAAAAGCTTGTAAGAAGTTTGTACAGATCCAACCAATGCACCCACTGGACTTCTACACAAGAGCTTTATTTTCACGTCTCTCATCCAAAAAGACAATACACACAGCAAGCCTACCACAGTGAATGTGCTCCTCAAAACATACTACAACCAGAACAAAAAAAAAATAATGGAAATCAATGCTAGAAGCAGGAGGTCTGCAAAGAAAATGGCCAAATTAAACCTTCAGTGTGGCTTCAAACAATGTAATTAGAGAACAGGGCTGAAATCAAGACTCTTCTCCCAGTGATGAAGAAAGATCTTGCCTTTGTGAAAGCATTTATGGCACGAGAGGGTACACACACAAATGTCAAACAGACAAATTCAAGGTATTCTTGGCTTGCAAGGACATTTGCTGCTAGATGGTTACACTTACAGCAGAAATTGCATTTGAATCTGCATCCTCAAACAGCTTTAATTAACAAAAAAAGTCAAGAAATTGTTTTAGCTGTGCAGATTCAGTAAACAAAGGACTACATACCCTATGACAGATTAGGATTTACAGGATAACAATTAAATACAGTTCAAAATGCAATCGAAATTAGTAACATTTAGACAAACTAATTGAAAATTATAGTATTGTGACAAACATTCAACTTACTTTACATAGTATCTTGCACCTTCAAAAGTATACGCTTCCTCCCAACCTGTGGGTAAGTCTGGAAAACAAGCAGCAAAACATTCCAATTACCTTTTGAAATGGTGCTAGCCATACTGGTCTACTCCCTAGCACTAGGGTAGTTAAAATACTGTGCCTGATTCCACGTGTCAAAACCTTTAGTCCCAGGAACAAGTATTTTAGAATTGACTCACAAGACTCTCTTACTGTCAGTTTTGTAAGCAAAGAGAAGCTACACACGTGAAAATCTGATTTGGGGTTGTCATTCTCAAATAATAACGAGGATGGTTTAAGTCTGCCCTTGTTTAACGTTCCTTCCTTTGACCAGCAACTCAGGGTCATCGCCAGATCTCCCTGCCTTGAACTTCAGCAGCCTCAGATTACCTGGCAGGCAGAGACCTAAACAGAAATCCATCTGGCTGAGTTACATGCAAGTCACAAGCTTCTGAACAGGCACAGTATCAACTACACCACAGAGCATTAGCATTGTGTTAGCATAATTCCACCACTGTTGTGACTAACAAGTGTTCCTGCAGTGTTTACAACTCTGTTGCGTTTTACATGAAAATAATTTTCCATGTAAATCTAGGGGAGGATGTGGGTACATCTCTTCCTTTCTATTACCACTTCTAAGAGTCAGGAGTCCAGATAGAAAAACCCCATACCACTAATGGTCAGTATTTCTCAAGTAACAGCCTCCTGGTGCAGTGGAAGCTCTGGAGATGTTGGGCACCTCCATGCACCTCTAGATGCACCACTACCCTTAAAAGTTTACCCCTGTCAATAAAAACAATGATTGATATGTAGCACTCTCTCATTGAATTACAAAAGCAAGAATGTATTTCCTAAAGACAAAAAAAAAAAAAAAATTCAGTCTGGGTTATGCGGTGGTTTTTATCCCCCCCATTACTTATTTGCTCTGGCTGCTTTTTTCTTCACTCCCGTCTTCTCCAGAACAAAAATCAAGGTGTCTTTCAATAACGACACGGGGCAAAGTACGGCAAACAGGAAGTCTCTCCAGCAGAAGTATTTATGGCTGCTGTAAGAACTTTGCAAAAAATACCCTTCCAGTGCTGAATAGCTCAAAGAATAAAAAGCACTCCAATTCATAATGGAGGACAAAGCTTTCCTCACCATCTAGAACATGCCTCACAGAATTATTTAACAGAGAGCTTTACAATAATATACATCTGCAAAAGAAGTACTATTCACTCAAAATTGTTTCTTAAGAGAAGACATTCTGAACATAATTTGACTAGGCTCCAAAACAATGGTTAGAGCAAAAGAAGAGATAAACCCCAGAATTAATCTGTTTGATTTTATCTATGTATGGAGAGATTCATTAACATACATGAATGATGAAAACTATTGGAACAGATTTGGTTTTTAGACACTTTGGCATCTGATTGGTAAGCTATGGTCAGTGTATCCCAAGGTCAGGCCTCAGAGTCTTGTGTTCAGAAACAAGTTTAATTTACCTGATGATAACTCTGCTCTGTTACACACAATACTCCTGACACTCAAAAGCAAGCTGCATTTCCTTTAGAAGGCACTTAACGGCAGAAACAAACGAGACACTTGGAAAATTACTGTGAAATCATCAGTCAACAGAGACAGTGGGAATAGTTTAAAAAAAGAATTAACACTCAGCTAATGCTAGTGTTGAACAAGCAAAGCAGCAATGCACTTCACACACATCTGCCCCCATGCATATTGCTATAGATGAAGGCCACTTTCTCAATCTGTGCACTGAAAGCAGGAGAACAGAGGAGCCTGATAGCAATCCGTAGTTCCATTTCCCAGCATTAAATGACTTCTTACAAACAACAGAATCTTCGTTGCAAATCAAACTGCAGAGTTCTAATAGCCAGAAACCTGTGGTTTTTAAACTATTCCCAACTCAAAAAAAAAAAAAAAAAAAAAAGAAAAGAAAAGAAAGGCTGCCCATAAAGGGCTGTTTCTGATTCCTCAATGCATAAGTATTAACCAAACATAAAAAGCAAATAATCTGATACAGACCAATTCACTTGCAGATTTCCCTGTGATTATCCAAGTGATTATATACATGAAAACAACTGCACGTATTACTACACTCCACCACCTCCCAGTGGCATATGCAGCCTGTGTGCAATTCCAGCAGTCAAGAGTTTGGCTCCGGGTCCTCAGAGTGTCTGCTGTAAATCCTCCTCCTCCAGCACCTCCTGCTGCTACTTCTCCAGAGTGGAACAAACAGCAGAAGCAAAGACTGATTCCACCCTCCTCCCTCCAAGTTATTTCTAATGTTTCAAGTCCCTTTTCCTCCTACCTATTCCACCTCTCTCAGTCACTTAGAAACCACACAGACTCAGCCTAGATGGAAGCACAGGGAGAAAAAGGGTTTCTAGGTGACTAGCGGAATCAGCCTCTACATTTCTAGTACACCTATCGTGGTTAAATCTAGGTACTGCTGGAAATAGAAATACGATGAGCGGTTTCATGCTAAACTGAGGAAGGATGCTGTGCAGGTGGATAACCAGGGCAGCCAGCAAGGAGCACGAGAGGAACGAGGCGGTCTCTAATGGTAACTATACAGTCTCGTAGGGGTGATACAAGGCAACGGAGGGAAAGCAGAGACAGATACATTACACAGGCGCAACTCGGGGGCAGGGGAAGAAGGCGCTTGAAGAAACTGGCAAGCGGGCTGGACATGCAGGACTGCACGGCGACTGCAGCGCTGCTCACTCCGCGGGGAACAACTGCGCGAAGTGCGGGGAAAGCGGGATCAAAGATGTCCCGGGGGGCTGCGGCGGCTCCGCGGGGACCCCGGGCTGAGCCCGCCCGGGGCAGGGGCGGGAGGGGGCGGCCGAGCCGGGGCAGGGCCAGGAGCTCCGGGCAGGGCTCCGGACTGGGCTCCGGGCAGGGTCCTACCTGCGCTGCGGCGGTGCCCGGTGATCACGGCCTCGCCGGTGAGCGGGTGCAGCCAGGTCGTGCTCTTCGCCTCCTCGCTGCGGGGACGGACACACGGACCGAGTCAGGCAGGCGCAGCCCCGCCGCCCCCTGCTCCCCCCCCCTCCCCTTCCCCGCACGCCCCTCCCGGCCCGGCCCCGCTCCCCTCCTGGCCGGCCCCGCACTCACTTGATGAAGAAGACACGGCCGCCCTGGCTGATCCCGTAACTCCAGCTGCCGGGCAGCGCCCGCAGCCGCTCCGCGCTCAGCTCCGCCATGGCCGAGGCGCCGCAGCCGGGGAGAGCCGAGGGGAGCGCGGGCGGGGGGGCGGCGCGGGCACGAGCAGCGAGCGCGTCCCCGCCGCCGCCGCCAAC
>NW_024581759.1:0-15291 GCF_017639235.1 Corvus kubaryi
GCCTCTGCCTTCCTTAGCAGACACCTGTCTTTCAAAACCGAGACAGACTTATCCAACGACCACAACACTATTTATCTCCTCACAAAAATAAAACAGCTTTGATGTATAAAAAAGCAAAGATTCCCTGACCACAAGTCATATTTTTCGGCTGTCATTTCACAGTGACATTACCATGACATCTTGGGAGACCTGGAGAGAAGTGGAGAATGAATCACTTGTCATGGCGTGGCCAACAGAAAATACCAAAGAACAACTCAACCCCTGCCTTGTCTATTAACATTCAGAGGTTATTTTCTTCTAATTTCATCAATTAGATGGATTCTTTTTCTAAAACTAAAAGCAGCCAGTCTCACACAGACAACAGTCTGAAAGACAAATAGACCTAAAGTATGCCAATCTACTGACAGCAGCCCTACAAAGCAACAACCCCTTGAGGTCAGTTGTTAATCTACACTTCCACTCCCTGTAAAACGAGAAGTACTGGTCCCCAGCACTACACAGATGCAAGCAATTCAAACTATCATATGGCAAATTACAGAGCCTCACTGATCTAAAGGAATCGCAGGGAGCAATTCTCCCTCAAAAGAATGACCAGCAGGTTGTTTGAAGTACAGGAGAAAGTCATAAAGAGCAATTTGTTTTTGATCTGCCACATAAGTTTGCCCCAGTCCATTCTTTTTCAGGGAGAAAGGGAGGAGTGAAGGAGGTGAGGGGAAACACAGAGGAATAGATGGGCTGAAGATTGTATTTGCTATTAACAGCACATTAGTTGACTGTTTAAGTGTCACTGTATTAAATATGTTGCAGGGGAGCATGCACACACATACACC
This sequence comes from Corvus kubaryi, assembly GCF_017639235.1. Classification (NCBI taxonomy): domain Eukaryota; kingdom Metazoa; phylum Chordata; class Aves; order Passeriformes; family Corvidae; genus Corvus; species Corvus kubaryi. The sequence goes on from NW_024581759.1 coordinate 831, forward strand.
TCTTCCTCATTTTTAGAAATAAATCAAGTAATCTCATCCATCAGTATACAGAGAGAGGTTTCTAAATGTATCTGTTAATTACCACAATTATAGTGAGCTGTCCCTAGAGCACGCGCTTTTACTTTAGGGGAAAAAAGTAAGCTTAATTAAAGTAAAAAAAAAAAAATTAAAATATGTAAAGCTTAATATATAATTCAAAGTCTTGACTTTTCAACATTTAGTAGTGTATCCTGAGCAGGTCTTAATTTTGACTGAATAGCAGAAAATCCTGCCGGGTTCATTTCAGGCTGCAGGCATTTGATACTGAACTGACCTCGCAGTATTTACATTCCCCTTAGGAAAATCTGGCATGCAGTCCAACTGGGGAAGATCATGTCTAACACTACTTGAGCTACCAGCGCTAGAAGCAAGCAGAGTAACAGTGAAAATAGTAGGGTGAACAATAAGGGCATGTATACAGAAATAAAATAAAAAGGAAGGGAAAGAGAAGGTCAAACAGCAGAGGAAGAGAAGAACTGAAGAGACTAAGAGTTGGAGACAGTTGTTTTTCTGATATAAATAAATCCCTAATTTTTTTTTCCAAACCAGTGGTGCAGAGAGGCTTTTAGACTACTAAAAAACCAAACTACTTCAGATCAAGGAAAATAAACTGCTCAGAAGACTTGAAATATTTGCCTCTGATCAAAACAAATTAACAGCTGCCAACTGCAGCTTTGTCTGCATTGCATTTGATTTTTTGTTGTGGTTGACGTATCTATGTCAAATTTGGACAGAGAAAAACCCAAACCATAAAATCCTCCATAAGCTCTGCTTTTGACCATTCCCCCTACAGTCCTAACAGAGACACTTGGTGAACCCAGCTGATAAATCATACCCAAAACCTATTCACCTCCTCTCATTACAATTTAGGTCCCTACTGCTGCAAAGAAATTAGATAGGAATACAAGAGCCAGTCAGTAAATTCTACTCCAATTTTTCCTCGAGGTGCTTAACCCATCTTCAAACAAGTGAAAAATTTTGTTTGTTCTTTACAGATTCACTTGGCCAGTAACATAATCTCCTATATACCAGGCCTGGTGAAAGTGTATGAGACAGGTTCTGAACCAATTCCAGATTAATTTCTTCACCTCCTTGAAAAAATAAATAAAAGCCTTAAGTTACCAGAATGTCTTTTAAAACCCCATTTCCAATTGCGCAAGGCAGCTTTTCAAGCAGAGTAATAAAAGCAACAGCTCTCCTCTAAGTTACTGATTGCAGTACTTGCCAAAACGATGGTACCTTCAATCCTCATTAAAAGTTTGAGAAGTCTCTGTCTGCACTAATGACCTACAAACAATACTGCTTAAAGTCAGAAAGAAAAAACAATTCCATCACTGAGCAAACACCTTCCTCCCCCTCTTATTTAAAACCAGGATGCTGATAATTCCAACTCCTCAGCCCGCTGCAATCTTTGCTTAGATCATCGAGGGCTGTGAAACACAGCAAACCTCACTTGGAGCCTAATGCACATCACCACTTTAATCAACAGACTGTTTTCTACTTGTGTCTCACTTACAGTTCTTTTTCAGCAACCAAACAGCAGGATTTTCAAGTAACTTACATATCTCAACTCAAAAATGTTTTGAGGCAGCAGGCACCCAAACAAAAGATTATAGTGAACAGGATAAAACACTGGCATTTGAATTGCTGAATTTGATAGCACTTTTTGTTGTTTTAAACCGCAAAATGAGCAATCAGAGGCACCAGAAATCCCGAATATCTTGTTAGACAGGTTTGGCACTCTCACCTGAAGTTGGATGAAAACGACAAAGTGAGCTCAATTGTGAAGCACATTACAGTGTTCAGCTTAGAATGCAAGAATAAAGAGCACTTCAGGAAAACGTTCAGATTTTTATTATATTTTGAAAGTGAAGCAAAATGCAAATATTCCAGGTTGAAAACTTGGGAGAGGGAGGTCTGTAGAAGAAAAATAAAGAACAATGTGTTCTGTATAAAAGATATAAACGCTACTGGTAACAGGAAGACCAAAAGGATACCCTTTCATTAAATTTGCATTTAAACAGAAGTCACTTTACCATACTACTAGGCATCACTCATCTAAATAATTCTAAAATGTCACCTTTTATGCTGTTTACTATGTACTGTGCAACATATTCTGCTAGAAAAGTAGGCAAATTTAATGGTTTTCTTGTCAGTTTATCTGCTCTTAAGAACAAAATACTTTCCTTAAACCCTCCTCTTTGTGGCCATCACTACAGAGAAAGTTTAAACCTGGGCAATTTTAAAATTCAGTTTACAGGAAAAAACCCTTTCATTTAGTAATCAACCTGTCAGACAGACAGGAGTTGCAGATAAAGAAATCCGAGGCTGCGTACAAAGGAAATAAAACACCTTTTGCAGCAGTGTTAGCACAATTCACACTCTGCTTCCTTCCAGCCTCATCCCCAGAGCACTTCAAGGCAAGGTTCATTAGGAGGCCTTGCTGATTGCAGGATTGCCGGCCCGTTTGCATCGGAAGCTGAGCAGAAGGAGGGACACAGGCAGGAGATAAGGCTGCACGGCAGTGGCCAGGACACTCCAGGTTCACCAGCCTGCTGCAGTCCCTAGGAATGGCTGTGTACCGAGGCAAGAAACCCCAAGGCAGCGCTTTTTACAGGCCAAAAACTACAAAGAGATGGCCCAAGACTCCCACTGATGAGTGGTAAGTATTCAGGCTCCCAACCTCTTCAAAGTCATTGTAGGACAATGTTAATAACTACCTCCTGTCTGATCTAGGGTAGCTTTAGCGACCTACTCCTGCAAAATTCACTGTATTAGGGATATTTTTAGGTATTGATTCAAAAATCAAATTCTTTTAACTCTGCTGATACAACAAAGAAGATGGATCAATCAATAAAAGCTGAAATGTTATTAATTACAAAAAAAAAAAAAAAAAAAAAGAAAAAAGTAACATTTGTGTGCTTTAACAGCTGAAAATATTTCAGTGTTTCACACCAGGTAAGCAACTGATACCCACATCAAGCAGAGAAGATATGAGTTTGTACCATAAGAGAGATTTCAGATCAGAACAGATGATATGAATATCTAATGAGGTTTAGCTTGCATCATTCTTCTGATTAAAATTCATCATTAAAATGAACACTCGATCTTACGACATTGATTGCTCAAACATGTATTTTTGTTTGCAACTTTCTTTTTCAACTTTCTGCATCAAACCTTAAAAAAAATTTCAACCAAAGAGTTTTATATGCATCTAGAGGTTTTTCCCTGTACATCAAAAAATACAAAGTAACCCTACAAAACGGTGTGAACAACATCTAAAATCCACGATAAAACCCTCCACCCCACAGTCTTAGCCATGAGGAAACCAAGTTACCCTTTTAGGCATTCAGGTAAATCAGATTAAAAGGTTTTCTTCTTCACCATAAACATTTGAGAGCACTGTGTATTTATTCTTGCTGCTCACAAAATTTTACTTCAAAGAGAGATTTCTGTCCCTTTTATAAACCAAGTTCATTGAAAAATTGTGAAGATTATACATCACATGTTTTTACTCATCTCAAAAACAGACTCTCAAAAATGATAAATGTTACAGACATTGGTCAGCAGTTGCATAATCTGCAGGATTTAATATAAAATTACGGAAAAAAAAATCCAAAATGACAGAATTTTGCTAGCAGTACAGCTCAGAACAAAATCCAAAGCTGTATTTTTGCAGGATTTGTGCAATTACAGTATCCTACTTATTCAGAGAGTAGTAAAGATGATAAAAGCTTCCAGGAAATACTGGAATGGAAAGATGGCAAAGATGGCATTTGAAATTAAAACTTTCAACCACCTTTTCTTACTAGGACCACTCTTGCCTGGTCTGACACACTGAAACATTTCCAAATAATAAAGCACAAAATTCGTTTTTAAAGCACTTGTTTATATTAAACATGATTTATAATAGATTCTGGAAGAAGAAAAAGCAGGGAGCCAATTTTAAAGGTTAGGTTGCTTGGCAATATACCTTTCCTTACAAATAATTGTTCTTACTAAATCACAGTGGAGAAAGCCATGAAGAACTAAGTTTGTGGAGCCTCCTGAATATGCAAGTGTCTCTTTAATTGTTTATATAAAGCTTCAAGACAATCACAGGCCACACAGGCATTCAAAATACCGTCTAAAAGCCTTTTTTTTTTCCACTCCACAGATTTCAAACAAGTATTCAATTCAAGTTTCATCGGTCTGGAGCAGAAAGATGCAACTTCACAACCAACCATTTAACCAGACCTTCCTGTCCTGCCCAGTACTGGGAAGCAGAGTTTTACTGGAGTGCCTCTGCTTTCAAGTTCCCATCCCCAAATTTCTACTTCTGATGGCGGCTACTCATGCAGCTTCTTCATCCCTCACCGTCAGTGTCAGAGAACACCTTCCCTCCAACCAAATGCAAGAGCTATGGAGAGAACTGAAAGGCATGGTTATGTCACACATTCCAAAGAAAGAAGGCAAGGGAAGAGGGAGAGAGAGAAGGAGTTTAAATTTAGGTATTTACTTACTGAAACACAGAAAAGAACACACATCCAGGCACCACGTTGGCAGAAATCCCAGCACTCTTCGCTTCCAGCAAGGATTTGCCTGAAGCTCCACAAGAGCCTTCTCCCCCTCTCACTCGCACACAGAAGCGAACTGAGGAGTGCTCTGCACTGCCAGCCCAAGTGTATCTCAGGTTTAATGAAAGTGTAATTCATTAGAATGAGAGCCAGGGTAACATAAACATGTGCAGGAAAAACAGGCTTGGCGCAACACCACAACAGACACCAGGTTTGATCAGCACAGCAAAACTCTGTCAGACCACAGGGATAAAATAAAAGTGGGCGCAACACCTTTAAAGCAGAAGCAGAACATAAAAGGCACCAGGTAGAATTTGGACCTGTAAAAGTTCTACCAAACAGAGCTACAATGAGTAGGCTCCTCTGCTGGCAAAGTTCACAAGGTACCTGCCTGCCAGGTGAGGTGTTTTTGGAAATGTCCCTCAGTTCCAGGTGCTGCAGGACATGGGTACCAAGATGGGGAAAGGAAAAAGAACCTGTGCAGCACCCAGACACAACAGGAAGATGATATACTGCTATGTGCCCCAAAATCATTCTTAAGAAGGCACATCAGTTATCTTTTTCTGCAAAGGGGGGAGGGTTTGGGGAAAAAATTGCACCACTGTATTCATTAAACATTGCAGCAACCACCTACACGAAAGTTTTGACTGAAGAGCATTTCCTTTGCTTTTTGCCATCCTTCACACATGGTGAATACCAAAAACGAAACACCATCTAAGAATTCACTTCACTCTAGTAGATGTTGAATATATCTACTTGATCTGCTATTACTACTCAATCACCAAAAAAGACCAAAGCTAGGAAAGAGATATTACCACTTCAAAAACAAGGATCTAAAGCTAGAGACCAATTTACTAATTTGCTAACAAAATTCAAAAAGTTTGAGTGTCTTCCATATCTTTCTCATGGACTTCAATACTTCACATAGCTACATATGTATAGGTGTTTTTATATTTTTAAAGAATTATTCATTAATTCTTACAAGTGTTGAAAAACTTGGTAATGATTTAAAAAAAAAAAAAAACAGTAAGTTCCTGCATACTTTCAAGTCTCTCTTAGTGAGACCAAAGCATTTAAGGTATTGCCCAATTTAGAAACACATTGCAGGAAAGAGACAGCTCAAAATATCAACCACAGACGTCACAGGCAAAAAGAGCCTTTAGAAGCACAGTAACTACAAACATTCACATTTGATATTCCACCTCCCAGACTAACTTTGAAACAGGTTCCTAAGCCAGGGACAATGGGCCCTCCCAGACCTGCACACGAGTCAGACAACTCATTTTTGCAGGGTGAACTTTTGCCACCCTTCCCTCTGGGAAAAACCCCATTAAGTTTGCTCCCAGGAAATCAGCTCCCACTCCTACTCCTTTTCCTGACTTGCCACTGCTCCTTTCTGCCTGGTTGTCTCTCCCCTGCTCCCATGCTTTTAGCCTTCTCCTTCAGCACACCACTACCTACAACCTTGTCCTTCCACATCCAACCCATATGAAGCTGCTTCTTGGACGCAGTCCCACCTCTCCTCTGACCCGCACCCATTTCTTCCTGTGCCTAGAATCCTTCCACCTCCACACCCAGCTTCAGCTTTGTGGTATTTTCGGTTCTTGAAATATTTCAGTGGAATAAAGAAGCAAACGTTAAAGCAGATAATAAATGTGCAGGCATTCCCAAAAAGTTCTTCTTATCTGAACAGCTTTGCTCACTAGAAAAGGCACAGGATAGCTTGTGGCCATGTCCCAGTTTACTCATCTAGCCATACACCATTATTTGACCTACAGTCTCGTGACGTAAGAAAAAGAATTAAGTTTATTCTTCATTTAGTAAAATAAAGGTTAGAGGTAACAAAAAAGAACTAGATTTCCGGGAGAAAGCTGTGATTCTTAGCCTTGGAGAAAACCAGTTTGATCTGTTCGTATTTTTCTCAAATTCCATTTTTCCTTTCAAGAAAGGGCTTTTCTGCAAACACGACTGATTATTCTTTGATTTTTCTGGAGAAAGTCTCAGCCGAATGGGAAAGGATCTTTAGAATGCACATAAAAGACAAAGGTTCAAACGAAAGCTGAATTCTCAATGAGCACAGGTTTATTTTAGTAAACAATAGAAACTCAGAGCTGAATGAGATCTTATCCCTTTTAATCACTTAATAAATTTTCCTTGCCTTCCCAATTTTCAAGCTACATGTCTACAATAAACAAACCCGCACTGACAAAAAGTCTCTATAAAAGCACACAAAACCTCTCTTTGATGCAACAGTGAACTCACCTCGGCTTTGGCCAGGGTTTGCCAATGCCTTGATTCAGCAAGCAACAGGCAAAAACTGTTCTGATGAATACAGAAAAAGGTAAACTTCAAGAGGAAACCCTAAAAATGAAACTTCAATCTTCTTAATTCTTTAAGTTTTTAAGAATTTTTGCAGTCAAGATTTTGTACTGCCCAAAAAGTGTCAGTCCTACACCAAAGTTAAGAAAAATCAAACTGTAACATCCAAACAGTTTATCTAATAGTGCCTTGGTAGAAGTCAACCTAGGCAGACTGATGCAAAATTCCATAAATATCATCTTTGGATTGATTTTTAGTGTAACTTTATTTGGTAAAGCTCAATAATATAACCCTTGTTTGAAAAGAAAAAAAAATCAGTACAAAAATCCTAACTTATATTCAGAACTACTGCAATGAGAACCAAAAATGCAAAAAAAGTAAGCAAATGCCTGAGTTTAGATCACTGGGTTGTTTTAACCAACAATAGGGGTTTCTTAAACACATGCATATGCATAAATGCACACACATTTATGTGATTTTATGGTACTCAAACCCAGTGCTTGGGTGCCTAATGATTATGAAGTCATCACAAAGTCCTAAAAACATCAAGCTGGAAATTCTCCATGATCTTACTCAGTGAGAAGACTGAAGCCCATGACTAGGTACTTCTTCTCTGCTGAGAAGTATCATAATGGGATTGTCCCATGGGGTCCTTTTCCTTAGGCACTTATAAATAACCGAAGTCATTTAAGCTTCCCATACTACCATCCAGCTTAGGTGTGTTTTGGGGATAAAGCCCTTAACTTTTCAGGGCTCAAGAGTGCACAATATACTCAGCACAAAAACCAGTCCAGTGAAGGTTTCTAAGCAGGACAAAAGAAAAATACCAAGTTTGCTGCACCATAATTTTCAAGCCTTAGGAGTTTTACCATATCTTGGTTTTACTTCAAAATACAGGAGATTCACTACTTAACTGACAATAACTATTAAATGTTAAAATTGAATGTATCAGTTCTACAGCCATAGGGCCCCATATTCTGGGTAAAAGTTTAGTTGTATAAATACCAAACCAAGCATGACTTCAGCAAAGTTTACTCATGGAGTTCCCACCAAGTGCTGATGAAGGGCTGTCCGTGCACACGGCTAATGTAAAGTAAACAAAACCAGACTTTCTCACTCAGAACCCCTAAACAATGTAACCACATCTGAGAACACATGCAAGGTATCACCGCATTGCACATTTTTTAACTCCAAATAGCAAACAACACCTTTTGTCATTCGCATTTAGAAGAGGTGAGGAGGATGTGGCGAAAGGATTCTGTCATTAGTAAATATTCTACTACTCAAAAAACCACAAAAAATAACCTGCAAAAAAGGTCAGTCTTAGCTAGCATCAACTTAGTAGGACAACCCTACGCCAAAAGAAAACCACAGCATGCAATGGAAACAACTCCTTATCTGTCCCTGTTTTAGTGTATCTTTCCACCTTAAAACTAGAACAAATTCAATGTCATGGGAGAGAAAAAGAAATGTGTAAAATAGTCACCATTTGGTATTTACTTATTCTGGAAATGAGTGCACACATCCCAAGAAAAATAGTGTCCTTTAAAAATAATCACATTTCAATGCAGTCTGTATACTGAGTCATTTGTTTGAAATGCCAGTCCAAGGAATGTTAAGATTTAGCTGACGATTATCTCCTCGACATTATCCCAATTTGATTATACTGTGTTTACTACATCAAAGCCAAAAAAAGCACAGTAATAGATTCAGCAACACACCCACTTGGAACACTGAAGACCTATTATTAAAGAACCAGAAGAATAATTTTCAAAAGGTTTTTATTTTCAAACACAGTCTAGCATAAGATCTTACCATAAAGGAGGGTTGTTAAACACTTCCATTCAACCTACATATTTGAAGCTGTGCCTCAGAAGTTAGGTCAACTAATTTATGTGATCAGGAAACTTGACTATCCTCCTTGTCTAACTCTCTGACTGGACACATTGCAGGAATCCAACAGCTAGGTTTCACGTGGCTGAAGCATCAAAAAGTGTGACATTAACATTCATTTCCTTGTAACTTTGTAACTCACACAGAACATAAACCAATGTATTTCTTTCAGACTTAACCACAAACAACCTTTCAAAGTTTATAGTTTTAACATAGTTTTATTATGGGGTAATCGACATAACAAAATACTAATATTCAGCAAATCAGTACACACAAATGAGCAGGTTATGGTTAAAAATCCACATGTGAGAGTGTTTGTACAGCAGAAGGTCACAACAGCCCATGCTGTTTGCCCCTCATGCAGGAGGCCCCCAGTAGTTAAAACTCAGACAACCAGAATTATTATAATCAACACATCACCTGGAGTTACACTGCCTAGGATCAGAAGACAGTGATTATAACGTTGTCACCCTGTCTACGTTAGCTCTCACATCCTCTCTAGCACCAGTAGGGCTGAATTTGAGACAGTTTTAAAAGGAGAAGCTATCACTGGGCAGGAATTCAAATTCAGCCTGAGACTCTACACAACAAACCAGTATTTAAGTAAGGATGCCAAACTGGTCAGACCACGTGAACCTTTCGGCGGGCCTGACAACACCATCCCTGCTATCCTCCTACAGCTATCAAATCACAGAGAAGTGTTTGTGCAACATGTTTTCAAAGGCAGCACAACTTCCAAACACAAACGGAGCTATTTTGTGCTGGCTATCAGCAAAACAATCAGCTCCATGTACATCCAAACAGTTATGGTAACACCTTGAACAGGAGATCTTGGAAGGACAAGAGTACACAAACAACCTACCACTCACTAAGTCTGTCCAGAAGAGCATCAGTCACTCTACAATAGCGGTTCACATACTTTTTTTATTCCAGGAAAACTCAAGTTGTCATTTTCCAGTTACTACAGCTGGCTGACACACTGCTCATAGGTTTATTCTACAAGAAAAGGTTCCACCTCAAGGTCTAGAAGAATTATTTTTTTTCTATTGCATATACACACAAACACAGCTTACTTTAATTCTTACTTGTCTTCATTTAATGATCTTCACAGAACTCCAGAGGTGAAACTCTTAATGGATCCCTGTCCTCAGTCTGGTGTATTTCTGGTCAACTGCTGCACAACTCGTGCAATGTAAATTGCAAGAAGGCAGAACAGAACAGGAAAACAAACATGTTGCCTACTCACAAGTAGTCTGCCCTCCTAGACACCACAGCACCTATTCTGGTCAGATTTTTGGGAGCATTACTCTTCAGTATGTGTTTCTAAATTTTGTTTAGGACCAAATCAAACACACTCATATAAAATAAACCACGAAACACATAAATAACGTCCACCTCATGCTGTCTACAGCGCATCTTACACAGAGCAGCAACCTTGTGCTCAACACTACAACACAGAAAAAACCTACCTGCAGCCAATAAACTCTATTTGTAACCTTCACTCATAAAAGTTATCCCACTGATGACATTATTAAAGACAGCAAACCAAACACACAGTGCAGTGAGTAAAAACTCCTGAATGAATTGAGAAAAGCCTGTGAATTGTTAAATAGAAGAAAAAGAAGCATATTAACCAGACAAATATACATAGCTGCCACTTAAAAATTTTCCAGATAAGGATGGTCTAACTATCTGGAGAGGAAAAGCTTGTAAGAAGTTTGTACAGATCCAACCAATGCACCCACTGGACTTCTACACAAGAGCTTTATTTTCACGTCTCTCATCCAAAAAGACAATACACACAGCAAGCCTACCACAGTGAATGTGCTCCTCAAAACATACTACAACCAGAACAAAAAAAAAATAATGGAAATCAATGCTAGAAGCAGGAGGTCTGCAAAGAAAATGGCCAAATTAAACCTTCAGTGTGGCTTCAAACAATGTAATTAGAGAACAGGGCTGAAATCAAGACTCTTCTCCCAGTGATGAAGAAAGATCTTGCCTTTGTGAAAGCATTTATGGCACGAGAGGGTACACACACAAATGTCAAACAGACAAATTCAAGGTATTCTTGGCTTGCAAGGACATTTGCTGCTAGATGGTTACACTTACAGCAGAAATTGCATTTGAATCTGCATCCTCAAACAGCTTTAATTAACAAAAAAAGTCAAGAAATTGTTTTAGCTGTGCAGATTCAGTAAACAAAGGACTACATACCCTATGACAGATTAGGATTTACAGGATAACAATTAAATACAGTTCAAAATGCAATCGAAATTAGTAACATTTAGACAAACTAATTGAAAATTATAGTATTGTGACAAACATTCAACTTACTTTACATAGTATCTTGCACCTTCAAAAGTATACGCTTCCTCCCAACCTGTGGGTAAGTCTGGAAAACAAGCAGCAAAACATTCCAATTACCTTTTGAAATGGTGCTAGCCATACTGGTCTACTCCCTAGCACTAGGGTAGTTAAAATACTGTGCCTGATTCCACGTGTCAAAACCTTTAGTCCCAGGAACAAGTATTTTAGAATTGACTCACAAGACTCTCTTACTGTCAGTTTTGTAAGCAAAGAGAAGCTACACACGTGAAAATCTGATTTGGGGTTGTCATTCTCAAATAATAACGAGGATGGTTTAAGTCTGCCCTTGTTTAACGTTCCTTCCTTTGACCAGCAACTCAGGGTCATCGCCAGATCTCCCTGCCTTGAACTTCAGCAGCCTCAGATTACCTGGCAGGCAGAGACCTAAACAGAAATCCATCTGGCTGAGTTACATGCAAGTCACAAGCTTCTGAACAGGCACAGTATCAACTACACCACAGAGCATTAGCATTGTGTTAGCATAATTCCACCACTGTTGTGACTAACAAGTGTTCCTGCAGTGTTTACAACTCTGTTGCGTTTTACATGAAAATAATTTTCCATGTAAATCTAGGGGAGGATGTGGGTACATCTCTTCCTTTCTATTACCACTTCTAAGAGTCAGGAGTCCAGATAGAAAAACCCCATACCACTAATGGTCAGTATTTCTCAAGTAACAGCCTCCTGGTGCAGTGGAAGCTCTGGAGATGTTGGGCACCTCCATGCACCTCTAGATGCACCACTACCCTTAAAAGTTTACCCCTGTCAATAAAAACAATGATTGATATGTAGCACTCTCTCATTGAATTACAAAAGCAAGAATGTATTTCCTAAAGACAAAAAAAAAAAAAAAATTCAGTCTGGGTTATGCGGTGGTTTTTATCCCCCCCATTACTTATTTGCTCTGGCTGCTTTTTTCTTCACTCCCGTCTTCTCCAGAACAAAAATCAAGGTGTCTTTCAATAACGACACGGGGCAAAGTACGGCAAACAGGAAGTCTCTCCAGCAGAAGTATTTATGGCTGCTGTAAGAACTTTGCAAAAAATACCCTTCCAGTGCTGAATAGCTCAAAGAATAAAAAGCACTCCAATTCATAATGGAGGACAAAGCTTTCCTCACCATCTAGAACATGCCTCACAGAATTATTTAACAGAGAGCTTTACAATAATATACATCTGCAAAAGAAGTACTATTCACTCAAAATTGTTTCTTAAGAGAAGACATTCTGAACATAATTTGACTAGGCTCCAAAACAATGGTTAGAGCAAAAGAAGAGATAAACCCCAGAATTAATCTGTTTGATTTTATCTATGTATGGAGAGATTCATTAACATACATGAATGATGAAAACTATTGGAACAGATTTGGTTTTTAGACACTTTGGCATCTGATTGGTAAGCTATGGTCAGTGTATCCCAAGGTCAGGCCTCAGAGTCTTGTGTTCAGAAACAAGTTTAATTTACCTGATGATAACTCTGCTCTGTTACACACAATACTCCTGACACTCAAAAGCAAGCTGCATTTCCTTTAGAAGGCACTTAACGGCAGAAACAAACGAGACACTTGGAAAATTACTGTGAAATCATCAGTCAACAGAGACAGTGGGAATAGTTTAAAAAAAGAATTAACACTCAGCTAATGCTAGTGTTGAACAAGCAAAGCAGCAATGCACTTCACACACATCTGCCCCCATGCATATTGCTATAGATGAAGGCCACTTTCTCAATCTGTGCACTGAAAGCAGGAGAACAGAGGAGCCTGATAGCAATCCGTAGTTCCATTTCCCAGCATTAAATGACTTCTTACAAACAACAGAATCTTCGTTGCAAATCAAACTGCAGAGTTCTAATAGCCAGAAACCTGTGGTTTTTAAACTATTCCCAACTCAAAAAAAAAAAAAAAAAAAAAAGAAAAGAAAAGAAAGGCTGCCCATAAAGGGCTGTTTCTGATTCCTCAATGCATAAGTATTAACCAAACATAAAAAGCAAATAATCTGATACAGACCAATTCACTTGCAGATTTCCCTGTGATTATCCAAGTGATTATATACATGAAAACAACTGCACGTATTACTACACTCCACCACCTCCCAGTGGCATATGCAGCCTGTGTGCAATTCCAGCAGTCAAGAGTTTGGCTCCGGGTCCTCAGAGTGTCTGCTGTAAATCCTCCTCCTCCAGCACCTCCTGCTGCTACTTCTCCAGAGTGGAACAAACAGCAGAAGCAAAGACTGATTCCACCCTCCTCCCTCCAAGTTATTTCTAATGTTTCAAGTCCCTTTTCCTCCTACCTATTCCACCTCTCTCAGTCACTTAGAAACCACACAGACTCAGCCTAGATGGAAGCACAGGGAGAAAAAGGGTTTCTAGGTGACTAGCGGAATCAGCCTCTACATTTCTAGTACACCTATCGTGGTTAAATCTAGGTACTGCTGGAAATAGAAATACGATGAGCGGTTTCATGCTAAACTGAGGAAGGATGCTGTGCAGGTGGATAACCAGGGCAGCCAGCAAGGAGCACGAGAGGAACGAGGCGGTCTCTAATGGTAACTATACAGTCTCGTAGGGGTGATACAAGGCAACGGAGGGAAAGCAGAGACAGATACATTACACAGGCGCAACTCGGGGGCAGGGGAAGAAGGCGCTTGAAGAAACTGGCAAGCGGGCTGGACATGCAGGACTGCACGGCGACTGCAGCGCTGCTCACTCCGCGGGGAACAACTGCGCGAAGTGCGGGGAAAGCGGGATCAAAGATGTCCCGGGGGGCTGCGGCGGCTCCGCGGGGACCCCGGGCTGAGCCCGCCCGGGGCAGGGGCGGGAGGGGGCGGCCGAGCCGGGGCAGGGCCAGGAGCTCCGGGCAGGGCTCCGGACTGGGCTCCGGGCAGGGTCCTACCTGCGCTGCGGCGGTGCCCGGTGATCACGGCCTCGCCGGTGAGCGGGTGCAGCCAGGTCGTGCTCTTCGCCTCCTCGCTGCGGGGACGGACACACGGACCGAGTCAGGCAGGCGCAGCCCCGCCGCCCCCTGCTCCCCCCCCCTCCCCTTCCCCGCACGCCCCTCCCGGCCCGGCCCCGCTCCCCTCCTGGCCGGCCCCGCACTCACTTGATGAAGAAGACACGGCCGCCCTGGCTGATCCCGTAACTCCAGCTGCCGGGCAGCGCCCGCAGCCGCTCCGCGCTCAGCTCCGCCATGGCCGAGGCGCCGCAGCCGGGGAGAGCCGAGGGGAGCGCGGGCGGGGGGGCGGCGCGGGCACGAGCAGCGAGCGCGTCCCCGCCGCCGCCGCCAAC